>NC_056727.1:10598145-10610645 GCF_019279795.1 Protopterus annectens | reverse complement strand
ACAAAGTCCAACTAAACACTTCCAGAACTAGTGATATTAGGTGGACAGGTGGCGGAATACAGGTAATAACTGATGACAACATGTATGAGTCATAAACAGCATGTACCTCGACAAACGTGAATGAATACATATGCCCTGTGACTGTCAATGTGTCTGGTTAATAGAACCAATCATCTAAATGTGTCCCTCAGGGTGTTATGCAGTGTGCCTGATACAGTGTCCATGCTCTCCCATTGGTATGTGAGGTCTGCTAGTGATGGAAAGCGCATATTTTGCTGACCACCTTAGGTAGATGATAGCATAATAGATTTGGATTACCACCTGTTCGCCTTTGTGAGGGACACACCACTCTGGGCAGTTGTGTCCTGCAAAATTAATGTTATGGCACATGGCCTGTAAGTTCGGGAAAGGTCATCATATATTGTGTGTAGTGGTGTCATAAAATGATTTTGTTGTATCAGAAACAGCTACATGTTATAGGAAACAGTATTAGCAACTATAATGCTACAAGAATAACCTTAACGTATGCAAATCGGTGAAGTAGTCAGTTTACTAGTGGCTGTGGGTATGTGTTGCCTTGCCAAATGTGATAGCTCTACATAAAAGTGACCACCCCTTTCAACCCATCTTGCTGTTTTAAAAATACTAACTCTCCACTAAACCTTAACTTTTTAAACAGGTAAAACTTAAGTTTCCTACTTTCACGTCTACCTTCTCTAGTGCACACTGCTGTGAGCATTTTTTTTCATCTTACTTTTAAGCATCCCTTTGACTAGCACTTGCTCTAATACCTGCTGGAAAGCACTAAGAAGCCTTAAACTGATACAAGCACTCAACTCTCCTTGTTAATAAGGAGAAATTAATAGTAAGCACTAAACAGCCTATAATTGCAAAGTACCTTGCTAAGGTAAGGAAAAACAGCTCCTGTACTTTACAAAAAAAAAAAAAAAAAAAAGCATCAAACCAGGCATGTCCAAGGGTCAGCTTCCGGTGATTTCTCCTGTCAACCTGGTGAATCTGGGCATACTGGGACAATGCAGCAATTGCCTCATGTACACAGACAACCCTCTCCTCCTACCACCCAACACTACAACCTGTGAGAGATGCACTTACATAGCCAAAATGGAAGTAAAGCTCTCTCCACCCAAGATTGTGCTAGACAGTCAAGAGGAGAAGGTTAACACCCACACTACACCTCAAGCAACACATAGCCCTTCTAAACCCACACCACCAACACCCACATATATCAGCACTAAATCCACATATGCAGAGGCCCTTAACTGTAACCTTCCCAAGCAACAAGGACCTCTGAAGCTGAAACGCAAACAAACACCAATCACAACCAAAGTGTCACATAGTTCAAAACACCTGTGTGCCACCCAGCAACAGCCCCTAAGGCAAGACAATGTACCTAACACTTTAGTCATTGGTGACTCTATAGTCCGGCACACTGATGTCCCTCTCACCAGGTTGAACAAGGAGAAAATTACAGTCAGCTGCCTGTCGGGTGCCAGGATCCGCCACATAATGGATGCACTCAAGTCACTCCACAACAAGTACAAATATGACTCTGTCATTCTCCATGTTGGAGTGAATGACTTGAGACGTACCTCCCTGGACTACATGAAAAGAGACATGGAAGAGCTCTCGGATCATGTGGCCCAGGCAGGTATGACCCTAGCCCTGAGTAGCATCCTGCCTTCACCCAGAATGATACCACAATATAAGGACAAATTGATTGACTTCAACAATTGGCTAAGCTTCTGGTGTCATTCAAAGGGGATCCAGTATCTGTCTGCCTGGGACGACATGATTGACAGACCACGATGCTTTGCCAGAGATGGTCTGCACCTGTCGCCTCTGGGATTCAGGTTACTGGCTAAGGCTCTTGCCACCCCTATAGTACCTTTTTTAGGAAAAGTTCAAAGAACAAAACCACCAACGTAACAGGTACAAGCATGCAAAATCTTAAGGTAATGCTACTCAATGCTAGAAGTCTAAACCTCAAAATGCACTCTCTCGAGGCACTCCTAAAAATGGAGAACATCGATATCTGTGCAGTAACTGAGACCTGGTTCAAGGATCCAGAGAGCACCCATGCAATACCAGGCTACAACTCTTACCACACTTTTCGGCCACCAATGCAGGACCGAAACACTAAAGGTGGAGGAGTGTCAATATTCACCAAGGATATTCACACCACCAGGCTAGTTGCCCAACACAATGCGTCTGAAATTCTCCAGGTGCAACTAACACTAGGTAAGACTGCAATCCAAATTGTAGCTTGCTACAGATCCCCCACCATACCCCAAGATTCTCACTACACCTTTCTAAACATACTGGAAAATATTAAGATAGAACCAAACACCCTAATACTGGGTGATTTTAACTACCCTGCCATTAACTGGGAAAGCTACTCATGTACCAACACCTTTGCCCAACGGTTCTTGGAATTCATAAATTCCAACGCCCTGGATCAACTAATCCATAGTCCCACCAGGGGCTCCAATATCCTAAACCTGGTCATTACCAACATGGGAAATCGATGCTCCACACCTATGGTCACCCCCTCGTTAGTCACGTCTGACCATAAGCTAATCACCCTTAACATCCACATCCCACCCCCCCAGTAAGGAAACCTCCATAAAAAACTTCTCCAAAGCCAACTTCATGCTACTCAAGTCAGAAGTGACAATCTTCATGACACCCATGCAGACGGGAGCTGAAAGTTCAACTGCTGAATCCTACACTAAGGCACTGTACGAGCACATCCACTCATGCATAAATCGTGCCATCCCAAATAGAACCAAGATGCTCTCATCCAAAAAAAGAAGCCAATCTGGTGGTCCCCTGCCATAAACAAACTTTACAACAAAAGGAAGAAACTGTTGCAGAAAAGAGGAAAATCCCAGGATGCAAAAAATGTCCTTACCAGCCTCAGTAAGAAACTGAGATCCCTCATAAAATCCTCCAAAGCTAGTTACGAAAATAAAATTGCCAAAGATTCCAAAGACAACAACAAGGCATTCTATAACTATGTCAAGAATCTAAATGGCAATGCTCAGATCTGCTCTGAGCTAAAACAGAATGGCATTAAATATACTGATCCCAAGGATATTGCCAATATCCTGGCAGATCGATTCAGTGCCAACTTCACCCCCCACTCACCCCCTAAATGGCCCATCTCAATACCGGAAGATTGCCAAATTCCTGTAATAATGGCCACACAGGTAAAAAACGCACTCTCCAAAGCTAAGAATACAGCATCCATGGGACCAGATGACATCCTGGGCTGTGTACTGCATGAACTACAATATGAACTGGCACCTCACCTAAGTGTCATGTTTAATCATAGCCTCACCTCAGGTTTTGTGCCCACTGAGTGGCGCAGAGCTACAGTTATCCCACTCCACAAGGGGGGATCCACCTTGGATCCCGGAAACTACCATCCCATCAGTCTGACAAGCCTTATCTGCAAGGCCATGGAGTGTATTATCATGGAACTTATAAACAAAGACACTGGCAACCTTCAAACTCTGGACCCCACCCAGTTTGCATTCGTGAAGGGCCGATCTTGTCTCCTGAACTTGATTGACTTCTTCGAATCAGTCTCCAGAGCCATGGACAAGGGTAAGGTGGTCCACACAGCCTATCTAGACCTTGCCAAGGCCTTTGACACCATCCCCCACTCTGGAATCATAGATAAACTTACTAAGCTGGGCATTAATCCCTATGTCACCCAATGGGTTGCTAACTGGCTTACTGATAGAACCCATACTGTAAAAGTAGCCGACTCCAAATCCAGCTCCAGACAAGTGACAAGTGGAGTACCTCAGGGTTCAGTCCTGGGACCGCTCTTGTTTGGCATCTACTTCTCTGAAGTACAGGCCAACACTAAGGGACTCTGGATAACAAAGTTTGCAGATGACTGCAAACTGGGAGCCATTATTGAATCCCCAAACGATGTGGATACTCTACAAAAGGGCCTTACAGAAACAGATGCTTGGTGCCAGAGCCATGGGCTCAAGCTCAATGCCATGAAATGTATAGTTATCCCCTTTGGGAAAAAACATGTATCCATGAATTACCATATAGGTGGCAATACACTAAACACTGAAAGTTTGATAAGAGACTTAGGGACACAGGTGGACAGTGGTCTCACCTTGGATAACCACATCGCCACAACAGTCAGGAAATCCGTCTATGTGGCACACCTCATCACTAAGGGCTTTTCATCCAGAAAAAAGGAGGTCATTGTCCCACTGTACTCATCCCTCATTAGACCCATTATAGAATATAATGCCCCGTTTGGTATGTACCTCTCAAGACATCTGCAACAACTGGAAAGGCCACAGAAATACCTCACTAAAAGAATCACAGGCCTAAAGCAGATGCCCTACGCTGACCGCCTTAAAAAACTCCAGCTATACTCTGTCACATATCGTCTACTCAGAGGCGATCTTTGCTTAACATACAAGGTCATGTCAAATCCAGAGCTGTTGGACATGCTACACTTAAAGAAATCCCAATCCCTCAGAGCCACACGCTCCAGGGATCTAAACCTTGTCATCACAATAAACAAAACATGCTGGAGGGATAGGTTCCTGACCCAGAGACTCCCCAGACTCTGGAATAGATTGCCCATACATGTCAAGCAGAGTGCCTCTTTGGTCCTCTTCAAAAGGAACCTTGACGATTGGATGGGAGAAAGGAAATTCACCCCAGGGATCATGTCAGTCGCCCTGCTAGACCGGGGTCCAGGGATGTAAATAGTGTGGGAAGAAATAGCCAGGGAATTGTTATGGCTAGGCTTGTATAGGCCCAAGGGCTGATAGCCTAGTACCAACCTATGAACCTATATAGATCCTATAGGGCTGCCACCATTCTGAATGGCCAAAGTGGGACCTGCTCTGTAGAAATGTCAGATGTACCAGTGCAGAACATACCTACAGCCATGCATAGAACAGAAATATACATATTAGCACAAATCAAAGCTTAGTCTAGCAGCAGTCAAGTTGCTTATGCTACTTCACATAACATATTGACGTGTCATGTATACAAGAACCATTACATGCAAGTATTACAGACACGTAGAATATAAGAATGTCCTCTAATCAGGACCGTTGCAATGGCTAGAGTATTGTCACATGACACATATGCCTTATGAGGGACTGCCCCATGCAAAGAGGGGAAGGTGTTAACTCCTACAGTCTCCCGTCGTCCAATCTAAAAGGTGGAAAACCTACATTAGGTATGCGGTAGCATGACCTGGCAGAGAGCTGCGTTAACCAAATAACATTCACATGTCAGCATTGCAGAGTATCTGTTCCCATGTATCAGCCAGATGGGAGCAGATTGTATGAGGAACACGCATATAATATGATTATGTCACTGGACAGGCCGCCGAGTCCATACAGTCGAATGCCTGCCGTCGCCTAATGGTTAGACATACCCGATACTGTAATCATGTAGTCCAATGTAATATGCATCACAAGGGATCGCGCACACCCAACGTGAGTGACAAATGTAAGCACAAATGTTGGTGAGCGAGCGGGTGTAAGCGTGTTTGTCTACCAGTATGCCAGTAGTGCACTGTTAAAGAAATGTGGAGTCTAAACGAGTATAAGGAGCTGTAACCAGAGGTCAGCAGTGCTTAACACCGTGCAAACCCATGCACAACTGTTCCCACCTGCTGGAATTTGCCTTACCCACTCTGTATCCAAAGGAGTCGTTCTGTCTGCAAACAAAGAACCGTCCTTTGCACGTGTTGGTAGCAATGCCCTGCGCACACAGCTCATGTGAATTACCAATACACCATGGCATATGTACAGACAATAGACCACACACATACCATACAGCACAGTCATCCAACAGTATAGCAATGTACTGACAGATATGTCCGGACCACTGGTGTTTGCAGACCTGGCAGTCCTGTGTTTCAGTGTGTGAGCATGCCCAGTATGACTGTTACGCATGTTGTCGACTGACATTACCGTCATACCGTCATGTGTTTGAGCATGCCAATTATGGTCAACTGGATCACATGTGTCACATGTCCAGATAGTCAGTACTGTGGTGCCGACCCCTGCGTTCTACACGGACAAGTGGCATGCTGTGTCTGCAGGGTAGCTAATGGTCATGTGGCATTGACAGTTGCTACATTTCTGCACAGTGTGGGGGGACATCCAACCGCATCCACAGTCCTACACAGCACCGGGGGTGGCGCACATGACTCTCACATGTGTACGTTGGAAGAGGGGCACAGCTGACAGTTGTACACATTTGCCACTACTGTACTGGTATGCCAGGTACTCCATTTCAGTGTGTGGACCTACCTAAATTGCTGGTTGGAGGCATAGCAGTGTACGTCAGATCCTAGCTTTAATTACCAGCATAGTGGTGTTGGACGTCCTAGCCTTCACAACCTACATCCAACTGCCTGGCCTGCTGTAGTCTTTGTGTGTCTGTGGTGATTGGGGTCATTCATTGGGCATATCCAGAGGCCATTGTATATCATTTGTCTGTATTGGTCTACACATGTCCAGCTGTATGGAACTTGTGTGGGCTGTATGGACACACATGATGTTCAGCCCATAATCTGCAGTGGGTTAGGACACCCTGTGTACTACTGGCTACTATTGTGACCCCGGTATGTGCTACAGATGTCATGGTGCCACTATGGACGTGTACTGTCTGCTGCCCCAACAATCGGCCACCAAATTCCCTTGTATGCTCACATCAATACCATAGCAACGGGTAAAATGACATTCTAATACAACTGCCAATTGGTAGGTCAATTGACTTACCTTGGGGGTGTTCCGGACCTGAGGACGGTGCTGGAGGGCTGCCTATGTCGGATGCACACAGTGCACTTCCTATACATGTCTGAGCACAGGTAGTGTCATGTTTGGCAACCATTGTACTGTGTGCGAGTCAGAGAGGGTGAAATCCCTGGGTACCTACGGTGTCAGTGCATATGCCTTGTCTTGCCTCTTTGCCAAGGGCAGGTCATACTGTGCACAGCCCTTTCGCCTACTGGGCCCAGGTCAGGTAGTTTCCCCTCCAAGTCACACTGTGCCTGTACAGGCCTTGGCATTGGTGGTGGGCCATGTGGCACTGCCCCATGCTGTTCCTGCTGCAACTGTTACTGCAGGATCAGATTGTGTAGCATAGCAAATACCATAACAATTTGTGTGCATGTAGCTAGTGAATACTGCAGGGATCCACCGGATGTGTCCAGATACCAGAACCATGACCTGAGAATCCCAAACACATGCTCAATTATATGTCTTGCCTGTGCGTCTGCCTCATTATGGTGTGATTGTTCACGTGTGTCTGCATTGCTGATGGGTGTCATCAGCTACGACTCCAGTGGTTACCCAGCATACCCCACTATGAGACTGTAGGGGATGTCCATATTGGCAAAGGCATGGTACAGCTGCATCAGATGCCATATATCGGAATCATCATAGCTTCCAGAGCAGACAGAACTCACATTCAGTTTAATGCCCCGGCCATCGCATATGGCCTAGTTGTTGGAGGGTATGCCCCTACAGTTGATGTAGGCCCTACCCCACTCACTGGGTGGTGCTTTGATGCGTATGTGCGTGCAGGCAATAGCACCCAGTACCCCAGGGTAGTCAGCCATGTAGTGGAAGAGATGCATATTGCTGGCCTACAAATCACATGTGTTGAGGACATGTACGTGCTCACTAGCATGTGTTGACATGGCGTCTGTGAACTGGTGCAATACTCTACATTGCACCAGTTCACCAGTTCAGCTTTAAAACTTCAGCTTGGCAAGCTAAGAACTTGGTTATATTCAACTGGACGTATAAGAGAATTTAAGTACCTTTTTATGCACTTTTTTTTTTAAAAAAATACAGTATTTAAATTGATTTAAACTGTGTATGAAGGAGTGTTGAAGGAATTTTTAACTGGTTATTCTGCTCTTCAGTAACTTGAACTAAAAGCTAGTGTTGGCTGAATTTTGTTATTTGCTAGTAATTACAGGTGTGGGGGTAGCCACATTCTTTGATTTCCTGTCCTTGCATATTTAAACTGGTGCATGTGAAATAATTCCTGCTTTAAAACTTCAGCTTGGCAAGCTAAGAACTTGGTTATATTCAACTGGACGTATAAGTCTAGGAGGCTTAAGAGCAAGAAATGATATTGAGTCTCCCTTTCACAGATATAGATGTCTCCACTTACCATATGATACCTTTCATATGTATTGTTCAGACTACTATTGTCTTTAGATTTTTTATGTATGATTTTTTATGTATGAATTTTGGCATGTTTTAATGTGTTGTTTTTAATATTCTCAATTTTAATGTATGTATCTTATTCACTTATATTTATTATTTATATACATTTTTTATGTTTGATTTATGCATCTTCTAATATGCACTATAGCTTTAATGAGATTGATGCTTTTTGGCGCCCTTACATGTATTTAAATGTTTGATTGAGAGGGCTTATACTATGCTAGGTCTGATGAAGCTATTGCGAAAGCGCTAACCTCCTACAACAAATAAAATTTATTGTGTGTATATCTGGATCGCTACCTATTCATTGAGACTTTTGGTCTTTGGAGTGTTTTCATTGGCAATACCCCCCCATTGCTTTGCTCAGCAGCTTTCTATTTATTTTATTTTCTCACAGTTTGCTGTCTTGCTGAGCATTAACTTCGCTGGGTTGTTTTATTATTTTTCCGTTTATTCTGTGAGCTTGCATTTTCCAGCGAAGGCATGATCGGAGGGGGACCTGGAACCATTGAGTTGCCGTATACAGTGTCGGACAACCAGGAAGTATGCACGACACCACGTCCGTTTTTGGACCGCTTTGCTGACTGTTTACGTAATGAAAGGAACCCTTTAGCACTCTTTGTGGATATAAACGAGGGCTCAGGAACATCTAACTCATTGGATTATGATCGGGACGGACTTAACAGTGCAGTTGATAAACTCGAGCAGGAATTGTTTAAATTGAAGCGTATGCAGACCCAACGACAGCATTTTGAGGTCTGCATACAATTTGTACCGAGGGGACTTAGGGTCTTGAAGATGCCAACGACTGGCACATTGTATCCGGAACTTCTTTATGATTGGCAGCAGCTCAATATTGAGGTAAGCCTCAATTACATGAAGCTAATGAATGCCTTTTTCCTACCGGTTGAGGAGAGACTGAGGGAGGATATTAGAAAATGAAAAACATTATTCTCACTGACTATCCGATCTCAGTGGTAGATCAAGTACTTGGCTCCATGCTGGACAATGTGGATATGTATGAGCGTCGTCTCTTCTATCAGAAGAGAACGAAGCTGCAGAGGGATAGTATGGATTTCCGATTGGGCAATATATTCACTTGGCCCAGGAACCATACAACGGACAATGGTCCATCTACTAATGGTACAAGTAATGTTTTGGTTAGGGATGCACGCAATTATGTCACTAGAGGGAATGGTAGTGTCTCTAACTCTGATGCTATACCTGTGAATGATTTAGGTGACAACTTGGTTTCTGAAGTTGAACATTTTACTGCAGTCACTGCGGAAGTGGTGAATACTGTTGAATTGGTTAAGTCAGTTGGTTCGACCTCTATTAGTGACCCTATAGTAATAACCAATCTTGACACTAATGCATGCAATAATGTTAATGATCACACACAGAATTCTAATCTTGAACCAATTGTTAGGAGGAAGACATTTAGTCCTAAGAGCAACAGAGTCATCAGTGGTCTCAACCCTGAACAGAGACTTGACTCACACACTCCACAACAGGCTAAGACTAGATGTCCTTTTCCTATCAGAGTTATTTCCAGTGGGGAGAGAGCCTATCCGAGCAACAAGGGGAGATACAAGAGGAAGCTCTCCCCAGAGAGACAGCCTCCTCGGACTATCAAGAAAATGTGAGAGGTGAAACATTAGGTATTGTTTTTAATCTATCTAATTACACATTGAGTGATTGTGAGATAGAAGTTCTATCTAGAGGCCTCACGTTCATTCCTACGATGGACAGTAGGTATGAAGAAACGTTAAGAGATTTTAAGTTATTTATTAGGAATTTATCTCTTAAGATATTTTTTAAAGAGAACACAATTACTACTTTGCATGATTCTATTTTTAGGACACCTAGCACTTTTGTCCCCCCGGTACATCCCCTAGTGGCTGCATACAGTAAGCTGGTTGAAGACGATATTTACAAAATGAGCCAGAAAGTGTCTTCTAGCAGTAATAGGAGATTTAATCTTAATTACCGGCAACGGATGGCCTTACGTTCTTTGTGTCATAACCGTGACATTGTCATTCGGCCAGCGGATAAGGGTGGCGGCATGGTAGTCTTTGATACAGTCAGGTACAATCATGACATGTTAGAGATGTTGGCGGATGTTAGGTTCTATGTCCCCATCACCAATAGTGAAGTTGATACCATGATTTACACGATACACTCCACACTTCTTGGTCTTTTGAATGAAGGAGCTATTGACCAAGCTCTTTTTGATTATTTTTATGTTCCTCATCCCTTGATTCCAACAATTCAGGGCCTGCCCAAAGTCCATAAAGATCGATGCCGTCCCCCCATGAGACCTATTGTAGCTGGGAGGGGATGGTCCACTGAACCTCTTTCTTTATTTGTTGAAGCCCAACTTAGACCTTTGGTTGATGCCAATCCCTTTATCCTAAGGGATACCAAGCAATTTTTGCTAGATTTATATCAGCACATTCGAGACTGTCCCAATGTTTCAGACATTATTTGGGTGACGATGGACGTACAGTCACTTTTTACCGTTATACCGAATCAACAGGGTATAGAGATGATTGAGGCCTATTTGAGGAGGTCTACCATCCCCCTGGACTATGATA
The DNA here is from genome assembly GCF_019279795.1 of Protopterus annectens. Taxonomy (NCBI): domain Eukaryota; kingdom Metazoa; phylum Chordata; order Ceratodontiformes; family Protopteridae; genus Protopterus; species Protopterus annectens. Next base: position 10,599,781 of record NC_056727.1, on the reverse strand, counting down.
TTGGACTGATTGTCTTATTGCTGGGGACCATTCTGGAGTCCAATCTCTTTTGTTTTCAGGACAGAATCTTTTTACAACGAGATGGCGTAGCTATGGGCACTTCATGTGCGAATAGCTACGCCAATCTGGTCATGGCTGAGTGGGAGCATTGTCACCTCTTCCAGAATGAGCTTTACAAGGAGTACATCACATTTTACAGGCGTTTTGTGGATGATCTCTTTTTCATCTGGAGAGGTACATCAGAACAGTTGAAGCGGTTCCATGAATGGATCAACACCTCCAACACATTTTTATGTTTCACCATGGATTGGTCGGACATTACCATTCCGTTTCTGGACATCCATGTGGATAAGTTACCGAGTGGGATCATCAACACAGGGGTGTATCGTAAGGCTTGCCATAGGAATACACTCCTCCATCGTTCTAGCATGCACCCTGGCTATGTATATAACAACATAGTAAAAGGACAGTCCATTCGGATGTCCAGATACACACCGGAGGACACTTATTTGGACAGAGAGTTGGAAGATCTGGGCATGAGATTTGCTGAAAGAGGTTACAGCAACTTAGACATCACCAGAGGGATGGATGGATTACACAGTCCCAGGGTAGATAGAGCTAAACCATATTTTTCAGAGGGAGCGATGGAACTGTACACAGATGAGAGTAGGGTCAGCAGGGGCACCAACTGTGTCTATAAGGAGGGCAATGTCACCTTTCCTATTTGTTATACTAGAGATGTTGGATCTGTTAAGGACATTGTATCAAAACATTGGCACATCTTATCTGTGGATCCCATTATTAATGGTTTAGCAGGTGATAGACCAAAGTTTGTCTACCGTAGCAAGAAGAATCTTAAACAGTTACTCTGTTATCCAGGTAAACTACATACACCTACGACACATGAAGGGCCCTTTATGACAGCATGCAATAGATGTAACTTTTGTTCCTATATACTGACTGATCCCTTGTTTGTGTATCCATATGGACAGGGCACCTTCCATATCCGGACTAGAGGCAATTGTATGTCGATGGATGTTGTCTATCTCGCTACATGCACCTTATGTCCAGCCTACTACGTAGGTAAGACCAACCGTATTTTGAGAGATAGGATTAGGGAGCATGTGTACCATACAAGGAAGGGCAACATACACAACGCTTTGGCTAAACACACAAAGGAGGAGGGTATGTCACATCAGTTCAAGTTCAGGGTATTGGAACAGATTTTAAGGTCACATAGGAGGGGAGATATTAATAACCACACTGAGTCCAGGGAGATACATTGGATCATTAAGTTCAGGGCCGACATGAAACCTGGTCTTAATGGGAAGGTCCCTCTACGCCCCCTACTAAAGTCTAGGAGGCTTAAGAGCAAGAAATGATATTGAGTCTCCCTTTCACAGATACAGATGTCTCCACTTACCATATGATACCTTTCATATGTATTGTTCAGACTACTATTGTCTTTAGATTTTTTATGTATGATTTTTTATGTATGAATTTTGGCATGTTTTAATGTGTTGTTTTTAATATTCTCAATTTTAATGTATGTATCTTATTCACTTATATTTATTATTTATATAAATTTTTTATGTTTGATTTATGCATCTTCTAATATGTAATTATGCCATATTTA
>NC_056727.1:10537629-10597645 GCF_019279795.1 Protopterus annectens | reverse complement strand
ATAGGCTTTCAGACAATACTCAGCAGGGTAATAGTGCTGGGCCTCCCATTATGAGTGGCGTCTCCACTTTGTGGGTTGTGATAACTGTTAGTGTGATCCATTCTGTATTTTCACAGATTGCCATGAACCTATGTTTTACATGGCAGTGTATGTGTAGAGCAAACTGTTTTGCCATATGTGTATTATACGACCAGGGATTTGAACAGGTCACATGCAGCCGGAGTGTACCTTGTGCCATCATAGTTATGGTTACAGGGGCTCTGTCGTGTTCATGGATATGTGATTGTGTACCTATTGGGGGGGCAGTGAGTTTATATTATCCAACACCCTATCTGTATTGCTTATTCATGCTCAGCACTTGTTCAGAACATGTACACACTTCATGAGCTATTTCCTACTGGTAAACACTGTTTGTCTTTACATTTCCAGCATGCTAACAGTGCAACAGCTGTTGTACACACTTACCTCACATATCTTGTGAGTAATGGTTGACTAGGCAGGCATGTCCAAATGCCAATTACCAGTGTTATTGCCTGTCTATATGATGAATGTGGACAACATGAGGCAATATAGCAATCTCTCATGTACACAGTCAATGCTCACCTCGTAACATACGACACTACAGCCTGTGGGAGATGCACATATGTAGCCATGCTGTAGGTAATGCTCTCTCCAACCCAGACTTACCCTGACAATCGTGGGGATGTTAAACATTTGCAGCACACCCCACTCATCACATAGTCTCAGTAGATCTCCACCAGCACAAGCCACACATAGTAAGAGTACAACATTTGCGGAGCCTCTCCATACTACTCTATGTAGGCAACAGAGGCAGTCCCCATCACCAAACACAGCACCAATTACTTATACCCCACAGACTCATGTGGGCCCATCAACTACAGCCAACAGGGTGTTATAACATACCCAACACACTAGTCATAGGTGACTCTGTAGGCGGTCACACTGATGTCCCACTTAGCAGGCCAAACAAGGCGATAGTCACTGTCATCTGACTGTCGGGTAACAGGATCCACAACATAACTTATGCACTCAGGTCACTCCTCAACAGGTACAATATGACTATCATTCTCCACATTAGTGTGAATGCCCTGAGATGTAACTTCCTGGACTACATGTACAGGGACATGCAATAGCTCTCTGATCTTATAGCCCAGGCAGGTATCGCCCAAGCCCTGAGAAGCAGTCCGCATTAGTCCAGACTGATGACACAGTAGAATAACAGAATTATTCACTTCAACAATTGCCTATGTTTCTAGTGTCATTCCAAGGGTATCCAGTATCTGTCTGCTTTGAATGACATGGTCGACAAACCACAATGCTTTGGCACAGATGGCCTGCACCTGTCAGCCTTGGGATTATGGGTAACATCTAAGGCTCTTGCTGCTCCTGTACTGCCTGTTTTAGACACATTTCAGAAACATATTCACCACCAGAACAGGTACAGGCAAGCAAAATCTGAGGGTATTGTTACTCAGTGCTTGACATCTTCATCTCAAATGCACTCATCCGAGGCACTCCTTATAATGGACCACTTCAATGTCTCTGCAGTGACTGTGACCTGCTTCTAGACTCTGGAGAGCACACCTGCACTGACAGGCTATTACACAGACCACACCTTTCATTCATGTAACCAGGACTGGAACACCCATGGTGGAGGTGTGTCCATATTTCACAGGGATGTACACCTTCATGCTGGTTGCTTAGCACGATGCATCAGAGGCAATCCAAGTGCAACTAACTGTGGCCAGAACTGCTATACAAATTGTAGCTTGCTACAGATTCCACACCATACACCACGATTAATGGCCCTCATTTCTTGATGTCCTGGAAAGTAGGGTTCAAACAGGAACTACTGATGTGACACTGACACTACCCCACACCTAACTGTGATACCTACTCATGTACTGACACATTAGGCCAACACTTTTGTGGATTAATAAACTCCATTCGGCTGGATCAACCTATACACACCACCACCAAGGCCAACAATATCCTAGACCTGGACATTACCAACATGTGTGACTGGTGTTACACACCTGGGGTTATCCCCTCATTGGTCAGTTCTGAATGTATGCTAGTCACCCTTGTTATCCACATCCCAGCACCACACCCTTCACGGAAAACACAGTACAATATTTCTACAAAGCCAACTTCACGCTTTGTATGACAGACATAGTAAACGCCATGACACCCGTGCAGTGGACAATATAGTTACAAATGCAGAAACATTCCCAACTGCACTTCAATAGCACTTACACGACTGCATGGATCATGCTATCCCAAACAGAGCCATGACAGTACCCACCACATAATGGATGCCACTCTGGGGGTCCACTGCCATGGACATACTGCACGACAGAAGGAGACAGTTGCAAAGAAGGGGACACTCCCAAGGGTGGGGTAGCTCCCTGGTCAGCCTCAGTATGATTCTGGGATCCCTTCTTACATCCTCCAACGCTAGCTACGTAAACATTACTGCAGAACATTCAAAGGACTACCACTAGTGTTATGGAGGTATGTCACTACTCTCGATGGTAATACCCACATCTGCTCTGACATACAATGGTTAGGCAGAAACATTACAGAACCGACTGATATTGGCAACAACCTGGCAGCTAACTTTACACCCCACTCACACCCTAAAGGGCCCACATCTATACAGGATCAAGGCAGAGTCCCTGCGGTCACAACTACACAGTTCAGACCTGCTCTCTCTAAAGCCTGAAACACACACTTCATGTGACCATCCAACATCCCAGGTTGTGATTTACACAAACCTCAGAATGACATGGCTCCCCACTTGGGCACCAGATTCACTAATAGCCTTGTATCAGGCATTGTGGACCCTGAGTGGTGCACAGCAACAGTTATCACACTCCACAGAAGTGGCGCCACAATGGACCAGAGGAACTATTGCCCTATACACCTGACTAGACTGTTCTGCAAGGCTATGGAGAACATCATCATGGAAGTCATTCACAGAGACATTGTTGGCCTCCAAACATTTGATATCACCCAGGTTGGATTTGTTAGGGCCACACCATGGCTCCTACACCTGTTGGAGTCCTTTGAGACAGTTACCAAGGTAGTAGATGATGGTAAGATGTCCACACAGCCTACCTTGTCCTCTCATTGGCTTTCAATACCGTTCACCATTCTGGTATTGTCAATATACACATCCACCTGCACAGCGACCCATACGTCTTGAGATGTTATGCAAAGTGGCTCACGGACAGGACACATGCAGTGAGGGTAGCATACCGCAGTTCCTACTGTACATCAGTTACAATTGGCATACCCCAGTCCTTGGTCATAGGGACCCTCATGTTTGTTATATGCTTCCCTGAGGTACAGTCTAGCACAGAAAGACTTTCCCTGAATAGGTTCCCAGATGACTGCAAACTAGTGGCCATGATTGATTCACCAGCTAATACACACACCCTCCATACGAATATCATTGTGACGGATACCTGGTGTCAGTAACATGGCCTCAAGTAGCATGCCAGAAGGTGCATAGACATCCCCTTTGGATTACAACAATCACCCAGTGACTATTACATAGGTGGTAGTCCCCTACATACATAAGACATTATAAGGGATCTTAGTACACACGTAGATAGCACCCACTCCTTTGATAACCTTATTGTCAAGGGGGCGTGGATATCTTTCTACATGGCCACCCTAATCTGTAATGGGTTTGTAGCCGGAACAAAGGCTGCCATTGTGCCTCTATACTCCTGACTTATGAAACATGTTCAAAGGTACAACACCCCATTTGGGGTGTACCTTACGGGACAGCAATGGCTTTAAATACCACAACATTAACGCACCAACAGTATTACTCACCTCCAAAGGATGATGTATGCAGCACAACTATGGAAACACCAACTGTAGTCATTTGCATACTGCATACTCAGAGGTGACCTCTGCTGAACATACAAGGCCCATGTCCACACCAATATTGATGGATATGCTCCACATAAGCAACATAAGCAAAAGCCACTGAGAGCAACATGCTCTGGGATATGTACCCAAATGCAATGATGAGTAGCACGTGCTGGAGGGATACATTCCTGAAACGGACACTCACCATGCTTTGGAACATGATTCCTATGTACATCAGGCAGGGACCCTCACTAGCACTCTTCATGAGATACCTCGATGGGTGGATGGGGAACAGACATGTACACCAGGGATCACTGCAGTGGCTGTACTGTACACAGGTACAGGAAACAAATGGCTGTACTGTTCACAGGCACAGGACACTAACATAGGGAGGTGCCACCAGTGAAATCACTGTATTAGGGCTTACAAATGGACTTGGCCAGACAGCATAGTATCTTACTATGAACCTATGAAGCTACTACATGTCCTTTGTGCATGGATAATTGAGTAGCTCTTCTATTTCAATTAGCTATCATGCTGTTACACTGTCTGGTGACTACAAGACATATGTATCCTGTTATTGTGTACTGTACATTCCAATACACATACCTTATGTTTGCATAATATAATAGTCATGCTATGTAAAATATTTGACATATCTACCTACAATACTGTACTTTTCACATTTTTGAAACCATAACCCATAACGCAAAGCATAATTGCACAGCAAGACCACCTTAGGCATGTTATTCTCGTTATACGCCCATACATATACCTACTGTTACAGTATATCAACATAAACTATCCCCTGTTATGGCACGTACTTGTTGGACAAACCCTACCACCAACAGTGGATGGAGTGGAATTGTTAAGTTTAAAGACGTTATGTAGCATCCCTTGTGGTGTATGAGGTGTTTACCTTGTGGCCCACAGCAGTACACACAATTTCTACAAGCATTACTATGCTCAACAAGACATCACTATATAATACTTTTTCCCACTGTCTGCATTGCATACACATTCATTAATACAGAACAGGCACGACATGCACTAACATACTGAGTGTTCTACATACCTTCTTAGTGGTCCGAGTATAAGATAATATCTGTGTTACTCCTTTCCTCTTTAAATGATTCATTGGTATGAGCATATGGTTTGAATGTATGGCAAGCCATCATTTTATACCTGGATACCTGTAACATGTGGTATCTTGCCACCAATTGGTGTTCCGGTGTAAATTATTACATGCACATCTGCTGTGCAGCTACTCCATTGGCCAATTACACGACAACAGTGGGGTATAATTGAATACTCCACTTGGGCATTGTCCTTTTGCCCTACCTTCCAGAGAGATGGTCTGGATGTATTTTATTGTGATGAATTGCAACAGCTATATGGAGAGACACAAATACTTTGAATTCCTGTCCCCCGTGGATTGTGTGTGACGGCTAGAGTAAATAGTTCTACATGTGAGTGTAGCTGTTATCTCAACCGTCTGATATGAGACTATTGCAAACAAAACCTGTAACATCGGCATCTGTTCCATTGTACAACAGTAACGATTTCACATGGCGCCATTACAAGTGTGTCTCTCACAAGGTATGTTAACACTTCTGCAGATGTCATTGAGTGAGTGGATGTTTGTGATGTTATTACAGTCTATATTGCAATTGTTCCGGGTGTGGGGGAGATGTAGGTGGGTGTACATAGCAGATAAAGGTTTGTGAGGCTGCATTTATACATATTCCATATGTGTGTGGGGGCCCTTTCCCTAATTGAAGACCTGTCATTTAGTAGACTAATACTATGGTTATTGCAGGCTTATTCATTAAACCATTGTTAATTGGTTCCTATATAGCATGCAGGTGATGTTGATCCTTCAATCCCTCCGAAATACATCGATATGTACTGAACTGTTGCTACATGAAAGCTGTCTTGTGTATTTCTGTCACAGATATTTGCACTCATTGCAATTGTGTTGGTGACTCAAACTGTTTGGCTTGGGTTGCCACCATTTCAAATGGCCATAGTGAGACATTTGCAGGGCACACATCAGAGTTTAGAGGCTGACACATACCCACTGTCAGTACAAAGGATAGAACTTACTTTTTCCCTAAGTAAAACCTTATACTTGTAGCACTTTAGTTGCTTATTATGTTTCTTGTACAATTTACGTATTTGAGAGACAGAAATAACTATTTAATGCAACTATTACTTAATATATGGGACATCATTATGTCCTACAATCTCGGTACATTTGCCCTTTGTAATATTTGTTGTCAGGACACAACTTGCCAAAGAGGGACTGTCCCTCTCAAAGTGTGACAGGTGGTAACTGTATGCCTAAGGCCGACTATGACCACAACTACTGTAATAATCTACCTCCGAGTTAGCACGGACAGACCCATGATGCAAACACACACACACACACACACACATTACAGTCCCACGGAAACACACACCGCACTCTCAACATTCACTTACACACACTACAGCAATCGGAACCACACTTAAACACAGTATCTACCTGGACCGCAGCACTGGCAGCAATAACTAAATGTCCCTTAACATCGTGATAATATTACTCGTGGTTATAGTGTTCCAGTACTGTGGTCTTTCGGTCTTTAAGCCTCGCGATTACGCGTGTCGGTATGTAAAGCATTTGGTAGTTGGCAGTATCCTATACATGTGTACTTCCATGGTTGTGTACAAGTCATTAACCTGTCTATATATTCGCAGATATATGTATTTCCGTATATATCGACATACATCTCTCTATCACCCTTTCTATCCCTATTTTATATATATATATATATATATATATATATATATATATATATATATATATATATATATATATATATATATATATATATATATATATATATATAAATATATATATAGATAGATATATATAGATATGGACAGGGAAGGGGAGAGAGAGTGTTCACACCTTTCGGTGGGTACATGGTGGTGTATTCTGTTTGCTGAACTCCATCCTTTTGTGTTTTAACCTTTCATAATACACACCTGCCATTGGTACATCTCGGGTAGCTTAGTGGTAAGAGATTGTGTACATGGTTGCGTGTTCTGTTCCTGCCAGTGGTCATTTTACCTCTCAGAGCAGGCACTGTTAGTACAAGGGTGAATAATGCTGGTTTCACCTGTTCTGGACATCTTTGACTGTGATCTGTGCGGAACTAAGCAAAGCTTAGACCTGTTTTGTGCATATCCGTGTCGTCAAGTTTAAACGACGCTTACCGTAACTTGCCGCCGCATAAACCCACTAACATGTGCTTACACATGCTCTAATGACCTACATCCCACATCCATTATTCGTGCCATCGGGATTACGTAACGGACCTTGCAGGACGTGAAACCGGGTACATACACGACACAGTCAGTGGCTTTACCACTTGGTCAGCTGGTGTTTGTACAGGTGTTAATGGTGTTTTGTATGTGGACTGTACTAAGGCTGTTCCTCCATACTGCAGCCAAATGTGTAACTCAGTTAGTTTACATATGGATGATACCAATTCATGGTATGTCCAAGTGATGTTTAATGGATGTGCTCCAGCATTGGGAATCTATGTCACTGTGAGCCACTCACTGTAATGTGCTACGCCTTGACACAACCATAACTGGAAAATGCTGGGGTGGCAGATACCTGTCATGGGTACTCCCCATGCTTTGGCACTACATCCCTAATTACATTATATGGAGGCCCTCATTAACACACCAAGGAATCCATGTAGAGTAGGTGGGGAACAGTGGTTATACACGTGTATCCCACAATTGGCTCTGCTCCACAGAGGGACAGTTGGTTAATGGATGGGGTGGCGATAGCAGACACATTTTGCCTAGGCTGCTGAATGGCCTCTGACAATCGGGCATGTACCTACCGATTTACCTAGGAACCTATACATACAGTATCAACATATGCTGTTAGCTTCATTTACTGTTCAGGTGTTGACTTTCCTTGTTCCAATAGCTGTTGTGTGTGCAATAGTTGAGGGCTGCCTATGTAGGATTCACAAAGTAGGCCACCTATACAGTACAATTCGCAGGTGATTGTGTGTGTGTGTGCCATCTGTTTTACTGTGTGTGCAGGTGGAGAAGTGTGTCAGTCTGTAGGGGCCTACACTGTCAGTGTATGTGCTATACGTTCCCTCTTTGCCAAGGCGTGGGCATATTGGGCATGCCTCCGTCTGCCTACTGGGGCTGGCACAGGTTGTTCATGGTCTGAATCTCTCTGTGCCTGTGATAGCCTTGGCAATTGTGGTGGGTTGTGAGGGCCTTCACCATTATATCCCTGCTGCAGCTGTTTCCGCAGGATCATATTATGTAGCATGGCACATACTATGAAGATGTGGGCACACGTGTCTGGAGAGTACTGCAAGGCTCCACCAGATATGTCCAAGCAACGGAACCTAGATTTCAGCATCCCAAACACATGCTCTATGATGATTCTGGTTTGTGCGTGTGCCTCATTATGGTGTTCTTGCATGGTTGTGTGTGCATTTCTGATGGGAGTCATCATCCACGGCTCCAGTGCATAGCCAGCATCCCCCACAAGGTGGCCATATGGGATGTCCCCCCTGTCAAATACCTGATACAGCTGTGAGGCATGCCAGATGTGGGAGTCATGGTAGCTTCCAGGGCTGCCAGCACACACATCCGTGATAATGCCTTGGGCATTGCACATGACCTGGCAGTTGATGGAGTGGTATCCCTTTTGCTTTATGTAGCACCTACCATGGTCTCCAGGTGGTGACTTGATATGTATGTGCGTGCAGTCTATTGCACCCAGTACCTCCAGGTAGTGTGCCACATGGTGGAAGAGACGCATATTGCTGGCCAACTCCTCCTGAGTTCGGGGGAAGTATATATGCTCACTGGCATGTGGTAACATGGCATCCAGGAACTGGTGGAGTACCCTGGATGCTGATGGCTGTGAGATCCCCATGATATCTCCAGTTGGCCTTTGAAAGGTACCTGTGGCTAGTATTCTCAAGCTTACACATACCTTCATGTCCACTGGGATGGGTTCCCCTCTGTTGTTTCTGGATCTCAGGTGTGGCTGGCACAGCTCAACTACTTGCTGTATGATGTCCCTGTCCACCCTGTAACGCTCTACTATCTCCAGATCATGTAGCCCCTGGTAGGTTGCCCTTGGTCTGAACACTCTTCTCCTCCTCCAGGGCCTGAGGTGGTTGTCAGCATCATCCTCCACAACACCTTTAGTCTCCAACACATGCTGATGAATCACAGCTATGGCAGCTCCCAACAAGTACATTGTAAAAGTTCCCCATCTGTTTGCACTGATGGTGCAGTGTTTGGGAATACAAAAGTGTGTGTGAGGTGCCTTCACACTTTATACTATTGTGCTTTGAACACTGATGATGTCATAGGGTGTGTATGTACATTCAGAGCTGCAGGGTATCTTGTGTTTTACCACAGATACTGCTATTGTGCTGCCTTTGGTGTTGAATTACATTTAGCTGCTGTGGATTACCTCTTGCCCTTGCCTCAACTTTTCCTAACGATTCCCCTCCCATTGTCTGGCATGCATCCAGCAGCCTGCTTTCTTGTTTTGTACTTTCCTGAACCAGGATTGTCTTGCAAAATGTGTTCTATTGCCGATCTACTGCAGATTACAGTTCTCTTTTCTTTGCAATCCGACACCTCCCCTATCCTGTTCGGCAGATTGCTGCTAGCAGCCTTGTTAGCTGGCGTCAATTGCCCACTGTGAGTTAATAGGTGTTAATTGCTCAGTTGTACTCCAATTACCCTACTGCAGCATTTCCTTATTTTCTTCCCCTAAACTTCCTTTTTAGGCTCTGGTGCACAGCGCGTGAGTCCGCTTACCGGGTTTCTGGCGTTTTCATCCACGTACACATGTGCTTTCGGGCACCATGTGTGCTCTCAGCTGAGCAAAGCTATACCTACATCCACGCCCCTGTCCTGCGGCTTTGCTTAGCAATGGGCAGCCCGGATTTGCATTGCTCCAATGTGCTTACAGCTGCAGTGGCACACCCCACTGCTGATGTCATGTATTCCTCCAGACCACTCCTCGGTGTTGTAGTGCTGTGCCGTATTGTACATCCTTAGGCCGGCGGGACATTTGCGATTCACTATTACTTGCCTCATTTGCATGGCATTGACTACTAATTCATAGTTACCGTGCTGAACACTGTCACAGGCCCTTAGCAACCCTTACAGCTTGGTTGTGGTGTAGCATGCATACCATTGACTATTATGGTGAAATCATAATTTGTGTTACATTGCTATTTTATGACATTTGTATATATTTTCCTTGTGTTCCCGTTTGCGCACGCATGCCCTACAGTTGTACTTTGCGTTACTGTGGCCATGACATTACATGTTATTTTTTATGTGTTGTGCATATTTTCTTATGCCATTGGCTGTATATTTAGTCATTGGCATATGTTAATTTTGTAATACATGAGTCTGGTCCGCTTCCAATTCTCCAATGTTCTGTTTGTCAACATGTAAACCGTTTTTTTGGTTTACATTTCTGTAGGCTTACGTTATGCCTACGCCACTTCATGAATCGCTGTGTACCTTCATTTGCATGCTGCAGTACTGCACATGGGGTGATTTGCATACCTACGCCGGGAGCTGCACAGATCTGGCATACGCTGGTAGTGCACGTGGAATTGGATCGTACCTGAATTGCTCGGTGGCCATATTTGGCATTATACCGCCTATGCTACGCCTGTGCCTGGCGCAAGCTTCATGAATCCCGGGGAGTATGTATTTTTTATATACATATGCTTAGAGCAAATCAGAAATTATGCTATACACACAGCTGGCTGAATATCTTTGAGTCATCCTCTTAACAGCTGAAGATAAGCCACTGATGAATTCAGCTACAAGTTTTAAAACGTGATTAAGAAAAAAAGCAGCTTATTGTTAAAAGTAAAAATAGATTGCATATAGGTTATGTAAATCTATTTAATATGCATATGGTTTTAATATATATATTTTGATTGAAGAGATATGGTTTTAATATATATGTTTTGATTGTAAAGAATTGCTGTGATGTGATGTGATTGGCGGATTTTGATGTATTATTACTACCTAAATCTTGAATTTTTTTAATGAAAATGTAAGCATTTGATGAAGGACTATGACAGAAAGTTTATGGTGTTCATTTGTACAGTCTTACCACTTTACAACAAATTGCAATGGTTCTGAGCTCTCTGCAATATTTTATTTTTATAGTCAAGACAAAAAAGCCGCAAGTCAACTAAAGTGGTATAAACAAGCAATACATTGTGAAGAAAAGTAGTGGCCACACTCCAGCTAACTCTAGTCTCACAGAGGATTGGAGGCAGGTGATACGAGAAGGTATGTGTTAGAGAAAGCTATTGCAAATGATGCTTACATTTAGGAGGAAGTATAATTTACATACCTGCTGTCAGATGTTCGATCAGCTCTGAACTTACAAGTTCCTGAAAGTGGGAGTAATAGGAAATGATATATAGTGATCAGTAATACACACAGAAAGGAAGTACAAAAATAAAAAAAACAGATGTGAAGAGAAGGCAAGTTACTTCTTTTGGAAGACAGATACCTGGCTAGATATCCCTTTTTTGTAAATGAATATGAAGAAATCATGGCAAAAGTGATAGGAAAACAGGGGGTAGGAAAATCAAGAAAGATAGGCAGTGATGGCATACAAACACAATACAAAACAGATTTAAGAAACATTATTTAAGTTTATGGTATCCCACCTTTATCTAGACAAATAACCGGGAGCATTGCTAGTGTCCTAATTTTCAGTAGTATTGCATGTCTACAAACATTTCTACTTGTCTTGCATCTTTCTCCACTGCAAATCTTATATCTTGATTTACATACCGAACTTTTTTTTTTCTGCTTAACATGGGCTACAATACCTCATTTCTTTTCAACATTTGCCATACTGCTTAAGTTAAACGATAGAACTGCCACCATAACTTCTGTGAAGTTTTTGTGTTGTGCCTCTTTCGTTTCTTTTGAACCCTAGGTCCATGTTCATCGAAAAAAAAAAAGACATGAATGGCTAAATACTGAATTTTAAATATCAAAAGATGAAGTTATCAAACAACTACTTCTACAAAAATAAATTAATCAAATGGCCATAGTTGGCCAACAACCAGGAAGTAACAGGATGCATAAGGTAAATGAAGGGAAACCTTTTAAATTTGACCTATTCCCCACTGTAGTGCAATCTGAGAGATGGTATATATATATATATATATATATATATATATATATATATATATATATATATAGATATATAGATATATATATATATATATATATATATATATATGGGGTTGGGAGGGTGGCCTAATGTTAAGGGTGTTTGCACTGCAAACACAAGAAGCAGGGGTTTGAGTCTCACACAAGGATATATGCTAAAAGGCAAATGGCTCTTAGTACTAATCTATGAACCTAACCTAAACCTATATATATATATATATATATAGATATATAGATATATATATATATAGTTAGGGATAGTGTGGGGGCAAAGCCCCCCAGCTTGGTTGGTTGTATTCCTGATGTTGGCCAACTATGACCATTCGATGAATGTATTTTCATTGAAGTACTTGTTCACTAATTTTACCTTTTGATGTTTCACATTTGGTATGTAGCCGTTCGTGCTTTATTGTTTTCTATGGCCGAACATAGACCCTTGTAGCCTATCCATTTCATCCCATCTAGTATTTGTCATCTTGTTTTTCTTTCTCCTTTTAGCTCTTCTACAAATATTTCAAATCTATTCTCAGTATGTAAAACACCACTATCTTTTTCCATGTGCATAATATCACTACCTGCTTCTTGTAAGTGTTCCACATTTTCTCTTACTTTTACATAATTTTATTCTGCTACCATTACCTCCTATTGTGTCTTATGACTTGACAATAACCAGCCTAAAAGCAAAATTGTGCCTAGGTTTTATGTCATCCTGTGCATAGCCCAAAAGTGCTCCCACACCTGAGTGTTGAGGATCACAAAATAAAAAGAACAAAACAAAAAAGCTCTCCTTGCTTTTTACATTCATACCAAGCTGAAACAAATATAAGAAGCAGCTTAAGACTATCACAAGACACTGTGTGCTTCCAGTATTTCTTCATTTCTTGCTTTCTTTTTTTTTCATTTTATTTGCTTTTTGTTTTATTTTATACTTATTAAACAGAAAAAAGCTGTGTTTAGTGAGCATAAGCAAAATGGTGGTCATTTGCCTTTTTTTTTCAAACCATGCCTTAATGCCCTACAGTTACTTTAATATTGTCACAATATAGGAAAGGCTCCTGCTGCTCCTGGATGTCTTTTTATTATCATCTTGTGAAATTAGAATTTATCCAGCATGTCTCCTGTCCTCAGATGCTTTCTGCATATTTGTATTACCGTCATGTCTTTCTTACAAAACCCAGTTCATCATGTAAAAATTGTAGCTCACTAGTATTATTTTTAAGGATTGCTTCTACAGTCTGTACAACCTATTAACTACCTCTGCTAATTTCATCGGGAAAAGTGCTCACCTGTGGCATCATTTGTTTGGATAAGCCATAATCATTAACAATTGTTTCTATGTGTTACCTGGCCATCATAACTTTACTCTCACCCTCCATGAACTCTGCCTCTCTTTCTCTTGCAATAAAACAATGTTAAAATTGAAACTTTATGTATTATATTTATTTAGTATACATTTCATTGTTTTCTAATAATTATACTGTTTTCAGATTTACCTTGCCTACCTTTTATTAACTATATAGATCATCATGTTTCTAACTTTTGTTTGGCATGAAAACATTGTCATCAATTATCTTCCATTTCAAATAAAACAAGTGCAGCAAATTAAATGTTATCTACCTTGCATTATCTTTGCTTACTTGAGATTATTACAATTCCCATATAATGTTAAAACCACATTTATTTTCTGCAACATAATTTCAGATAACTTCTTTCATTAAACCCCTCAGCCCTTTTATCATTTACATTTCAGAAATTTTAACCATGATTCATTACTCAACGTCCATTAAGATGAGCTTTTTAAGTTTTTGTATATTTTAGAGTATCAGTTCTTAATCAGATGGTTAAATGAAAACTATAGGATCTAACAAATGCAAACTTCTTTTTATTTTAAACTATTATTTTCTTTATAACATTTAATCTTGAACCCCGCATAAAAGCATGATATAGTTTCTAGCATTTGTTTCCAGTTTGTGAGGCAAGCATGGAACACTTGCATACTGAGTCATAATCACATTTATGAAATGCACTTTTTCAGTGAAACCTAAACACATTTTTCACATAGTTATATTGTATATTGTTTGCGGTTCTGTCTGTTTTCCTTTCTAGCCTTTAATTTTCACATCATTATCTCCAAACACTGATGCTCAGCATCGTTACCTCTTTTCTGGAATATATATCCCCTTCTACTCTGACTATATCAACATAACCTTTGCAAATCTTTTTATGCAAAGTCCCAATATCCGTGAGTTTTCTTTAACTACCACAAGAGACTCTTTCTTCCACACTCCTTTGATGGCTGCAATTACTAAATAATCTGCATATGAAATAATAATGGGTATTATCACATTAGTACAAAGAACCAACCTTACACCCTTGATCTTATCCTGCTTTGCTTTTACAGATCCATTTAGAACTAATGTGAGTATACCCCACTTACGTGATACCCTTCTTTAAAGTCACATTTCAGTTATTTTCTCAGCAAAAGTTGCCATTTATTAAAGATATCAAATATGTGTTCCCTTAGACAGCTATTAACAGTCTTCTGAAATTCTTTCCAAAACCAAAGTTATGTAATGTGATCCACATACTCTTATGTTCCACATTATCAAATGTTTTGTGAATACCACAGCTGAGTAATGTCCTCCTTAGTATATGTAAGTATAACACTGACTGATTCCTTATTATTATTATTACTATTATTATTATTATTATTATTATTAATAATAATAATAATTATTATTATTATTATAATAGCACCTTCATTTCCCTACATTTAATACCATAGATGTCTCTCTCTCTCTCTCTCTCTCTCTCTCTCTCTCTCTCTCTCTCTCTCTCTCTCAATATTACAGCATATTATTGATAATGCATGCAAATAACATAGTTTCATTAGGGTCCTCTAATCACTTAGGCTAAATGCTGTTGGTCTCAGGTTTCATTTTCTTTTTGACCCTTTTTCCATAAATACTTTATAATTGCTCTAAGTTGTCTCATGTATTTATGCCATTGATGAATCAATAATTCATTAGTTCCAATAAAACCTCTGTCATATCATTATTAATTCTTTTATAAAAATTGTATGTTATCTCACCTATCGTAGGAGACATCCAAACAGAAAGGATATAATAGTCAAAAAGACAAACCGTTAAGTAAAAACTGCAAGAAAAACCCAGCCCTGCTAGTGTTTTCACTATGGGATGCCTTAAACCTCCTGTAATGGGTGCCCATGGGATATATGCAAATGACCCCACAAGGACATCACATGCTTCAGTCCCATGGCTTCAGAATTTCGATGAATCTTTTTCACTTTTTAAGTCTTAATGGTTTCATTCAGGCCAGTAAACCAAACTCCACTAGATGTGGGCAATCATGCTTCTGCCTTTTTATTGACCTCATCAGTACAGCATAAGTGAATAGTTAAACTAGACATCAGAAACACAGGCGCCAGGGATTCATGAAGCTTGAGCCATGCACCAGAGTAGCATTGACGATCTACCTCCAAATATGGCCGTCGAGCGATTCAGGTAAGAGCTGTTTCCACGTGCACTACCAGCATACACCAGAGCTGCGCAGCTCCAGGCACATGTATGCTAATTACCCCATGTGCAGCAGTGTAGCATGCAAATGAAGGTACATAGCGATTCATGAAGTTGTGCAGGCATGTAGAAATGTAAACCAAAAAAAAACGGTTTACATTTTGTCAAACATAAAATTGGAGCCATGAAAGTGGACCAAACTTACGTATTATAATGTTAATATATGCCAATGGCTAAATATATAACCAATGGCATAAAACAACATACACAACATATAAAAATAACATTTAATGTCATGGCCACACCAACGCAAAGTAAAACCGCAGTGCGTCGGTGTGCAAACGGGATCACAAGGAAAATATATTTAGATATCATAAAACTGTAATGTAATGCAATTCATGATATCCCCATAAAAGTCAATGGCATGCATGCTACACCACAACCATGGTGCAAGGGTTGCTAAGGGTCTGTGACAGTGTTCCATGTGGTAACTAGGAATTAGCAGTCAATGCCATGCAAATGAGTCAAGTATTACTGAATTGCAAACGCCCCGCCGGTGTAAGGATGTACCACACAGTGTAGCATTACAACACTAAGGAGTGGCCTGGAGCTAAACATGACATCAAGAGAGGGGCACGCCACCGTAGCTGTAAGCACATTGGATCATTGCTAATCCATGTTGCGTGTTGCTAAGCAAAGCCGCAGGATAGGGATGTGGAAGTAGCCATAGCTTTGCTTAGCTGAGAGCACACAAGGTAACTGAAAGTTCATGTGAACGTGGATGAAAACGTTCATAGGTTCATAGGTTCATAGGTTGGTACTAGGCTATCAGACCTAGGGCCTATACAAGCCTAGCCATAACAATTCCCTGGCTATTTCTTCCCACATTATTTACTTTCCTGGACCCCTGTCTAGCAGGGCGACTGAAGTGATCCCTGGGGTGAATTTCCTTTCTCCCATCCAATCGTCAATGTTCCTCTTGAAGAGGTCCAAAGAGGCACTCTGCTTGACATGTATGGGCAATCTATTCCAGAGTCTGGGGAGTCTCTGGGTCAGGAACCTATCCCTCCTACATGTTTTGTTTATTATGATGACAAGGTTTAGATCCCTGGAGCGTGTAGCTCTGAGGGATTGGGGTTTCTTTAAGTGTAGCATGTCCAACAGCTCTGGGTTTGACATGGCCTTGTATGTTAAGCAGAGATCGCCTCTGAGTAGACGATATGCGACAGAGTATAGCTGGAGTTTTTTAAGGCGGTCAGCGTAGGGCATCTGCTTTTGGCCTGTGATTCTTTTAGTGAGGTATTTCTGAGGCCTTTCCAGTTGTTGCAGATGTCTTGAGAGGTACATACCAAATGGGGCGTTGTATTCTATAATGGGTCTAATGAGGAATGGGTACAGTGGGACAATGACCTCCTTTTTTCTGGATGAAAAGCCCTTCGTGATGAGGTGTGCCACATAGAAGGATTTCCTGACTGTTGTGGCGATGCACACCACAGCTGAAACAGGAAGGATACGGGAAGACAATAAGGAAATGCTGCAGCATGGTAATTGGAGTACAAATGAGTAATTAACACCTAGAAACTCACAGTGGGCCATATACAACAGCTAACAAGACTGCTAGCAGCTACCTGCAGAACAGGAAAAGGGAGGTGCCGTACAGCAAGGAAAAGAGAACTGTCACAGCAGAACAAAGCAAACTTGCAGTAGATCAGCTACATAACACATTTCCCAACACAATCCTGGGTTGTGGAAGCACAAAACAAGAAAGGCGGCAGCTGAATGCATGCCTGACAATGGGAGGTAAATCGGGTTGAAAATAGAAGTAAAGAGAAATAGATGAATTACAGCAGACAAGCGTAAGTCAACACCAAAGGCCCCACAATAGTAGTACCTGCTGTAAAATCAATAATTAAGATACCCTGCAGCTGGAATAGCACAAACACACCCAATTACACCAGCATAATCCATTGCACGATAGTATAAGGTGTGAAAGCCCCACACACACACACTTGTGTATTGCCAGACACTCTGCACCATTGGTGTATACAGACGGGGAACTTTTAATATGTATATGTTAGGGGTTGCCATAGCTTTTATTCACCAGCATGTGTTGGAGACTGACAGTGGTGTGAAGGATGATGCTGACAACCATCTCAGGCACTGGAGGAGGAGACGAGTGTTCAGACCCAGGGTAACCTACCAGGGGCTATATGATCTGGAGATATAGCATTACAAGGTGGACAGGGACATCATACAGCAATTTGTTGAGCTGTGCCGGCCATGCCTCAGAGCTAGAAGTAACAGAGGGGAATCCGTCTCTTCCACTGTGTGGCAGACTACCCAGAGGTACTGGGTGCAATAGACTGCACGCACATACACATGAAATCACCACCCAGTGAGCAGGGTAGGCGCTACATAAACCACAAGGGATTCCCCTCCATCAACTGCCAGGTTGTGTGCAATGCCCAGGGCATTATCATGGATGTGTGTGCTGGCAGCCCTGGAAGCTATCACGACTCCCACATCTGCCATGCCTCACAGCTGTATCAGGTATTTGCCAGGGGGGACATCCCATATGGCCACTTGATGGGGGATGCTGGCTATGCACTGGAACCTTGGATGATGACTCCCATCAGAAATGCACACACAGCCACGCAAGAATGCCATAATGAGGCACACGCAGAAACCAGAATCATCATAGACACGTGTTTGAGATGCTGAAATCACGGTTCCATTGCTTGGACATATCTGGTGGAGCCTTGCAGTACTCTCCAGGAATGTGTGCTCACATCTTCATAGTATGGGCAATGCTACACAATATGATCCTGCGGAAACAGCTGCAGCAGGGACAGAATGGTGAAGACCCTCACAGCCCACCTTCATTGCCAAGGGACCCACAGGCACAGGTGGACTCAGACCACGAATACCCTGTGCTAGCCCCAGTAGGCAGATGGAGGCGTACCCAGTATGCTCATGCCTTGGCAAAGAGGAAACATATAGCACACACACTGACAGCCTTCTCCACCTGCACACACAGCAAACATGGATGGTACACACACACGACCACCTGTAAATTCTCATGTATAGGTGGTCTACTGTGTGCATCCTACATAGGTAGCCCTCAACTATTGTACACACAACCGCCACTGGCACAAGGTAATACAATACCTGAACAGTAAATTAAGCTATCAGCATGTGTCCATACTGTATGTACAGGTTCATAGATACATAGGTATGTACATGCCCAACCGCCAAGGCCACTCATAAGCATAGGCAAAACGTGTCTGCTGTCGCCACCCCATTGATCAACTAACTGTCCCTCTGAGGAGCAAAGCCACTTGCGGGATGCCTGGGGTGTAGTTACTGTTCACCACCCACTCTGCAAGGATTCCCTGGAGTGTCAGTGAGGGGTTTTGCATAATGTAATCAGAGATGTAGTTCCAAATAATGTGGTGCATCCCTGACAGGAATCTTCACAGATGTGTACATGTTACATAGTATACCTTAAACACAGCTTGCATATATTTATTTATTTATTTAACATTTGTTGACCGGGAAAGTCTGACTAGGTTCCACAGATCCTGTTTTTTAGCGGAGCCCAGGGAGAAATGCTCCAGAAGCATGTCTTTAGAATGTGGGAGGAAACTGGAGTACCCGGAGGAAACCCACATGAATGCAGGTAGAACATGCAAACTCTGCACAGAAGGCACTCCAGCCGAGAATCAAACCGGAGAACCTCTTTCTGTGAGGTGACAGCGTTAAACACTGCACCACTCTGCCGCCCAGTATATAGGTAGTTCTCCACAGAATAATAGACATGTGGAACACACAACTGCTGAAATGTGCATTAATCACCCTTGCACTACCAGTGCCTGCTCTGAGAGGTAAGATATCACTGCCAGGATTAGAACATGCAACCATGTACACATTCATCACAATAACATACCACTAAGCTACCTGAGATGTACCAATGGCAGTCGTGTATACTGGCAGGATAAAACACAAAAGGTAGGAATGTGTTGAAATAGGACAAACCAGCAAGTACCCAATGAAAGGTGTATGTTTTATATATATATATATATATATATATATATATATATATATATATATATAGGGATATATATATATATATATATATATATATATATATATATATATATATATATATATATATATATATATATATATATATAAATATATATATATATATATATATATATATATATATATATATATATATATATATATATATATATATAGGTTAACAACATCTACATAACCGTGGAGCTACATATAAATGGGATACATACCACATACAGACTGCTTTACATACTGACACATGTAATCCTGAGGCTTAAGGTCCAAAAGAACACAGTATCGAAACACCAGATGTGCAAGGTGTAATCTCACGATGTTAATGGACAGTTAGTCAGTGCTTCGGGTGTTGCGGTTTGGGTAGGTTACTGTGTATACATGAGTTTCTTAGGGCTGTAGTGTGTGTAGGTGTGTGTTCTGTGTGTGGTGTGTGTTCTTGGGGGACTGTAATGTGTGGTTGTGAGTTAGCTTTGTACGTCTGTTTGCGTGACCTAGGATGTAGAATATTAAAGTAGGGGGTGGTGTGGGGGGCACAGACACCTACATGGGAGGTGTAGGGGGGCTTGGCCATCTGCTCATATGTAGTGTAGGATGGTTTATTTGGATGTGTTGGGTAGCAGTGTGTCTGTGTGCATGTGTGTGTTCCATGTTCATGTTACCTTCGTGAGTTACTGTCGATATCAGTAATGTGGGGTATGGGAGTCTGGTCCCGGTACTGTGTGCGTTGGAACACTGTGGTTTCGGGATTCCATAGGTCTCCCGTATACAGCAGTTGAAGTGTTGATATATGTGTATAACATAGACCATAGCAATCACACATTCCGCCACTACCAACCTTTATGAACAAAGGATATGGAGAGTATATGCCTATACACTATTACAAATATGTGCTATGGACATGAGCCAATGATAGTGTTACCACCTGTCCCACTTTGCTAGGGACACTCCCTCTTAAGGCAGTTGTGTCCTGACCAAATATATTAAATGTGGCAAATGTCCTGGGATTGTAGGACATAATTATGTCCCATATGTACTGTAATAGTTGCATACAATAGTTCTTTCTGTATCTAAAATACCTACATGTTACAGGAAACTGGATAAGCAACTAAACTGCTACAAGAATACGCTTATATTTAGGCAAGAAAGGAAAGTTCTATCCCTTGTACTGACCATGGGTTTGTGTCGGCCTGTAAAATCAGATGTGTGTCCCGAAAAGGTCCCACTATGGCCATATGAAAAGGTGGCAACCCTAGGCAAAGAGGGTCAGTCACCAACAAAGCTATGATGACTGCAAATACCTTTGACAGAAATACACAGCTATCATGTAGCAACACATTATTACATTCAGATGTATTACCGAAGGGATTCAAGGACTAACATCACCTGCATGCTATACAGGAACCACATAACAGTGCCTTAATGAATCAGCCTGCAATTACCATTGTATTAGTCCACAAAATGATAGGTGTTCAAATAGGGAAGGAACCCTCACACACATAGCGATTATGTATAAAAGCAGTTTCTATACACCCGCATCTGCTAAGCACACCCATCAACATCACCCCCACATCCAAACATATTACAATACAAACTGTAATAACTTCACAAATCATTCACACACTGTACGACATCTGCAGAAGCCTTAACATATCTTGTCAGAGACACACTAACATGGCCCTATGTGAAATAGCTGCTGTTATACAATGGAACAGCTGCTGATGTAATAGGGATTGTTTGTTCTAACCCCATTTCAGAGAGTTGTGCATACACCGGGATGTGCTAGCAATTAGTGAGTAACAGCACAGTATGCTACACCTGTACACCAAATCAAGGATGTCTGGTGAGCACACTGTACACTACATAGCAGTTTATGCATAGCCATATGGCCTTGAGCTGGCCAAACACCCTTGCCAGACTTAAACATCTGCAGAAGTATCAGGAACAAACAAACCCTCCATAAGTAGCGCTGTTCCGAAATATAACAGCTGTACTCACATGTAGAACTAAATCGTCTAACCATTACACACAGTCCAAGGGAGTCGTGAAGCTAATATATCTCTGTGTGTCTCCAAATAGCTGTTGAAATATATCACAATAACACATCTAGGCCATCTCCCTCGAAAGTAAGGCAAACGGATAACGTCCAAAATGAGTACTCACTTATACACCATTGTTGCCATGGTATCGGCTAATGGAGTAGCAGCACAGCTGATGTGCATCCAATTAACTACTTTGGAACAGCAATTGGTGGACAGGATACCACATGTTACTGATATGTAACTAGAAAAGGATGTGTTATCACACATTCAAACCACCCATATTTACCAGTGGATCATTGCAAATAACATTGAAACACAAACTGAAAAGGATTGAATCGACAGTTAATGACACCTCGGGTTACTAATAAGGTATGTAGAACAGTTAGTATGTCTGTGTATGTAGTACTATTCTGTAGTATTTAAAGTGCACACAATTCATATAGTGGAAACAGTTATCTTGTTGTGATGTATTGCTGAGCATAGCATACGCCACAAGGGATGCTATATAAGGGCTTTGAACAGAAATACTCCTCACCAGCCGATGTCAGTGGCAGGGCTGGTCCAACAAGTATGTGCTATAACAGGGGATAGTATATGTTGATATATTGTAACTGTAGCCATATTTATGGGTGTATTACAGAGAAAAACGTGGAAGATTGGGCCACTGTTTAAGTATGATTTACATTGTTGGATATTGTGCCAATAACTGTGTTATGTACAGTATTGTGTAATGTACAGTATTGTAGGCAGATATGTATTACAAGCTACATAGCATTACTGTAATGTCAGCAAACATTAGTTATGTCAATTGGCATTTACAATACACAATAACAGGACACATATGTCTTTTAGTGCGCTGACAGTTTATCAGCATGATAGCAAAGTAAAATGGAAGAGCTACTTAAGTATCCATGCACATAAGACATGTAATATATGCAAAGGTAGGTACTAGGCTGTTTTACCAAGGGTACCTGTAAGCCTAGCTAGCGTGTGTTGGCTTTTGCACCCCCATAGGTTGGTTTCCTGTGCCTCTGAATGGCAGAGCCAATAGTTCCCTGTGCCTCTGTACAGCAGATCCACTGCAGTGATCCCCGGGGTACATGTCTGTCTCCCATCCAAACGTCAAGTTTCCCTTGAAGAGTGCTCATGAGGGGTCCTGCCTGATGTACATTGGAATCATGTTCCAAAGCATAGGGAGTGTCCGGGTCAGGAATCTATCCGTCCAGCACATCCTACTCATCATTGTGGTTAGGTGTATATCCCTAGAGCATGTGGATCTCAGGGGCTTCTGTTTAGGTGGAGCATATCCAGCAATACAGGGTTGGACATGGGCCTTGTATGTCAAGCAGAGATCACCTGTGAGTATGTGGTATGCAACTGAGTACAGCTGGAGTTTCGTAGGTTATTTGTTTGAGGTCAATAATCCTCTTGGTGTGGTACTGGTGTGGTCCTCCAAGCTGTTGCAGTTGTCTTGTAAGATATATCCGAAATGGGGTGTTGTATCCTTTAATGGGTCTAATATGACATGTGTAGAGTCACAATGGCCCCTGTGATCTGGATGCAAACCCATTAGAGATTAGGGGGGCGATGTAGAAGGATACTCTAACCACCTTGTCATTATGGGTACCGAAGGAGAGATTGCTATCTACTGGGGTTCCTGGATCCCGTATTACCTTTTCTGTATGTAGGGGATTAGCATCTATGTGGTAGTCCGTGGGTAATTAGTTATATCCAAAGGGGATGACTATGCACTTTTAGGCATTCAGCTTGACGCCATGATATTAACACTAGGTATCTGTCTCAGTGCAACCCTTCCAGAGGGTGTCTGTAACAGCTGGGTAAACAATTATGCAAATACAACTATTTAAACTGAATTAATGCGATACACATGTATGTTCAGCTGTAGCTCTGTATGTCTCTGTGAGTTACTGTGACCTATCTCCATCATTATGCCTGCAAGGCTTCCCCCTTTTACACACTTGGAGGATGAGGCCCTCATGCCATACCTACTCGACAATCACGATATCCTGTTCTGCCATGTGCCACAGGATGCACAGCAACAGGATGCCCTGTGGATGGAACTTCGCAGGAGGGTTACTGATGTGGGTGGCCACAACCGCACATACCAGTAAGTGCGCAGACACTGTACAGACCTCATTAAATGGAGGAAACAGCATGTGAATGTGATCGCCAAAGCACAAGGTGCAACAGGTGGTGGACGACCAACCCAGCCCCCACTCACACATACCGAGGAGCTACTGGCCAACCTGGGGACACCTGCAGAACCACATCCACAAGCCTTAGCTGATATTGTGGAGGTGGGTGTCTCTAGACCACTGAGCCTGGAGTTGCCTGGTAAGTCAGTACTGCACCTATAACAACTATATTCCATATAGTTGCATGTGTCACTGTACAACATGTAATGTAACATCATATGCAAGGCATGTATACACACATGCCGCATACTATAGTATGCTACTCTGTGTATGCACACAAGTGTATACACCATAGTATAGTCTAATTTACTGGTGTATGTGTTATACACATTGCTCCCTGTAGCCTTTATACAGGGGTGGATTATGCTCATACTGCTGTGTTACTCCTATTTAGGTACCTCTGGTGTTCCGCTGCAACAGAAGCCCATTGCAGGTGAGAGTGTTATTATTTATCAGGAGCCATAATGCACAAATCTATCTGCCATGTGGCCATTCACAACATGTACACATAATGTATGGTCCTGTCACAATATACAGGTTGGACCTGCAATGCATCACAATGACAACCCATGTGCAACACTTGCAAACAATGTGAATCATCTCACTGACATGAATCCTCACAAACTTTATTGCCAGATGTGTTGACAGCTGTGCATACAATGGTGGAGGTGATGTTCACTTTAGGGATGTACAGCAGATCTGATCTACACATGTGGTGAATACAAACAGAACTACACAGTGGGCTGGAGTATGGCCAGCACACAGGTTGCATCGATGTGGATCATAGCCCTGCTATGAATGTCACACAATGTGATGTGCTATCTTGGCATGTCCATGACATATATTGGCCTGGCTGCTACACTGCCTACCTAACCTGAAAACATATCCCACATACCACCCTTTATCTGCATAACCCTGTTGTCAGTGGAGCATATATGTCATATGGGACAACACAGGCATGTGAAATAGATGCCCATCACAATAATTGGACAACACATGTACACACATGGCCATGGAGGATGGCCATAGACATGGAGCAACGCACACAGTAGACGTGGTGTGCTTGTGTGTACACCCTGTCATACAATGGCTACACATGGTTCAACCATGGCCTTTGTATAATGGTCATAATGTAGATGTGGAACATTAGACATCCTACAGGACTGTGCACATCTTGTGTAGGTGTAACATCAATATAACCACATAAGATGTGTTGAACATCTTGAGGGTGTTGGAACATGACAGCAGTCACCTGTACAGTATCCACATCAGGCCACAGATACAGTACATTCTCGTTGCTGGTGTTGGACATAAATGCCATACTAGCTCCTTGTGTGTGTGTGTGTGTGTGTGTGTGTGTGTGTGTGTGTGTGTGTGGGTGTGTGTGTGTGTGTGGTACAGAGATGTCTTGTGGGACATGGTGTACCAACGTGTTCGCCATGTCTGGCCATAGTTGCCAGGCTGCAGCAATATGGTTGCAGATGTGCAGGGGTGTCATCCTTATACCCATCAGTGACCTGTGTCACAACTTCCACATCCTGGTTTAGGGTGTATACACCTCAGTGACGTGGGTCACATTACACAGTATATATGTATTGTATCTGAACAGAGTCATGGCTATGAACCCTGTCTCTAAGTCACACTGTATAACACTATAGATGCCTCATGATTCCCTGCAATGGCCATGCACATCAGCGAAATTTGCAGTATATATGTAGGGCGGAAAGACAACACTGAAATAGTGCACCATTGCCCCACTGTATATTTGACAGGACACCATTGTATTAAACATGTGTGCATGTCATTGCACACGTCAGCAGATCACATGTCATACTACATGTGATTATCAAGGTCATATGCCACACATCAGGCAGGTGTACTGTTAACCTGTGCTGGTCCACATGGTGTAACACAGGGATGTATGCTAACCACTACTATGATTGTGTAATTTGCATGCCATCTGCTATGACACATGCATGCTGTTGTGTGCAACCTAGGGATGTATGATAACTACCACTATTATTGTGTGCACTGCATGCTGTCTGCTGTATCACATGCATTTTGCATGTCTTCTGTCATATCACAGGCGTGCATGTGTGTGTGTGTGTCTATTGTATAGATTATAATGTACAGTTCTTGTCTGCCCTCATAGGTGATGTAGGTGCATTGCCCTCCTGTGCTACATCAGATGTTAGTGTCCCCCCAGACTCTAGCAGTGATGATGAACATATGATTGGGACGCAGGCAGAGTTGTCAGGGGCTAAGACTGTGCCATTGGTTGCCATTCCATCTATATCAACCTCATCCCCGCACACAGGTCCCATACCTGCACATACCCCATCACCAGTGGCCATAGAGGAAGGACAGTTGGCGCATGGCAACTTGGAACAGGAAAGTGTGAGGGCTATGGAAGGTATGCCTGCACACCATGGTGTCAGCCAAACTATTGGTGGTGCCCCACACAGGCACGTGGCCAGTGCTGCAATAGGAGGACCTCTAGCCAACATGCTCCTGCATGACAGAGCGCAGCAGCTTGTGTCACCAGATGCATGTTTCAGGCTGTAATGGAGGCACAGGCATGTGCTTAATGGCACAACAGAGAAGATCAGCGGCTGCAGAGGGCAGCTGTCCATTCTTTAAACAACAGCATCCAGGCAATGGTAAATACTCAACAGCTGATGCTTAGGATAGACAGCTGGGTGACATGGTTGGAGTCCTTGACTGTGGCATGACAATCCTTGAGCATGAGCTGTCTGTGTTGGAACATCTGGTAGGAGTGAGGTGTCAGGCATATGGACGTAGGCCTGATACATCACCTGTGTCAGGTCTAGATGTACGAGCTACCTCACATGCCCGCTCCCATAGTGGCGGTAGCAGCAGCAGTGCATCTGGTGCTGTGCTGTCCACCCCACAACACAGCAGACCACGTGCACATGGCCTGGGATGGTCCCAACAGGGACAAGTGACATCAGAGAGTACCCAATCTGCACCTATGTCTGGTAGTGCCCATGCAACCCCTGGCAGGCACAGGTCACAAGTCTGTGGCCGGACACCGTGAACTTTAAAACCTCACCTGTACAGTCTGCAGCTGTCAATAATACCCCTGTGTTGGCCAGACACATGGGAAAACTGTGTGCATACATACACGCACACACTGGACACATATGTCGGACACCGCAACACACACATGCATAACATCCACACACGCCCAATTAGATCAAAGGCCGAAACCCACACACATGATGTCATCCAATGGTGCAGCCTAGGCCTCTGGCAAACATTAACACCTTGTGCATATGATGATGCCTGTGCCGCATCCCTAACATCCACACCATCAGTGCAGGGACATGCTCATATGGTCTGATGCACAGGGTGAGCAGACTAGGATGTAGTTTACAAATGTTGAGGACTGTTGACAGGCAGCAGGAATGCCATGTAGTACAGGTGTACAATACTGTTAACAGTATGTGTCTTGTGTAACAACAGTAAATGCATGTTGGTCATGATGTTCTGCTGTCCTTCTTTAGGTCTAATTGCACATGCCGGTGGATGTCAGTGTTTGCAGTTAAGTGTCCCATATGTCACTGTGGACTACTCACAGGTATGTATGAATATACCAGCATGCACCATGTAGTTGCCACATACCAGTGAGAATGTCCCACATTACAAACACGTCTACCGTTCCAAGAGCATGATAGCTGTGTATTAAGCTACTGTGGCCACAGAAGTGACATCTATAAAGCGTGACATCACAGGTACAGTTACATGGAGTGGTGAGGTAAGAAAGTGGTCTAGCTGATTACAAGGGTAGAGACCAGTGGGAAGTGTGATGCCTCAATGGGAATCAGTAATACACGTTCCCATGACAGGATGCCAACACACAACTGCACCCACACACTCAGGTATTGACACACATGTATTCAGTGACACTGTAACACACACTCACGGCTTCACCAACACAGTAACACACACTTGCACACAGTTGCTACTGATGGGATGAGGACCCCTGCCTATATGCAAATCATCATTACAGTACACTACATTACAGTACTGTGCACCTACATGATGCGCCACAGAGAATACACATGTACAGGTAGTCAGTACGGCCTACGATCGGGGTCATCAACACGGATAGTAGAATGCATCACCTGGATGGTATTGAGAGGTCTTATCAGTTCAGTATGGTAACATACATCCTCACCCCAGGGACCAGTCGGCCTTATATACACACACTGTGGCATTCAATAATTAATACACCTATTTCATGCACATACAGATACCTCACATGTGTGAGGTACACGCCCCTGCCTATGTCCTGCTTCCTACATTGCAGACTGTACAGATGTGTACACTAGTGTACAGGAGAGTGAGTAACAATTGAGATGTATTCCCCACAATACGTGGCATATATGGACACACATGCAACCACACATGCCAGTACTGTGAATCTCAGACCTGCCTAGCTCATGTTATATATGTCAGACATACAACAGTATTGCATGCATTACAAACTGTACTGATGCTTCCTGTGCCAACAGTGCTGATATATGCACTAGGTACGTCATATCTATTAACAGGTGTCAAGTGATTTACCTTCGCTGTCACCCTGACTGCTGTCTAAGTTGTGTGTTATGTCCTTCAATTAATGAAACCATTACTTGCCAGTTACACAGGGTATTGTAGGACTGCTTGTGACATGCCTGTGAGCTGTCCACAGCAAACATCCATCTGCAAAGATGCCCCACCACTTAGTTATTTCAACACATCTGTCCATACCTTTGGTACATCTTTCTGTACATTCAGGCTATCACCATATACAGTTGGCAATTTTGAGGCTGCATTGCAGCTGCATGATGTACTAGGATACACACCACCTGCATACATCAGCAACTGCACATGCATGTTATCTGAATGCACAACACTATGTGTATACTGTATAATCTTCCTTGTACAACAAGAGGTCCTGGTCAAAGCAAAGCCCAAAGCACAAAGTAATATTCCTTAACGCAAATTTATTGTGGAAAGACAACAAGCATTTTCGCTACTCCAAAAAAGCTTGAAGAGTGATAGTGAGGTGCTCTGTCTTATGTAGATTGGGACCCTGTTCCATAGTAAGGGAAGTCTCTGCGAAGGGAATCTATCTCTCCAGCATGTTCTATTCATTGTTGTGTTGAGGTTTATATCCCTAGAGCATGTAGCTCGAGTAGATTTGGTTTTGCTAAGATGGAGCATGTTCAACAATTCTGGGTTGGACATGGCTCTGTACGTTAGACAGAGATCACCTCTGAGAAAGCGGTATGCAACAGAGAACAGACTTAGCTTTTTCAATCATGCTGCATAGGGCAACTGTTTCAGGCCAGTAATCCTCTTGGTTAGGTACCTCTGTGGTCTCTCCAGCTGCTGGAGATGTCTATCCAGGTACATTCCAATTGGTGCATTGTACTCAATAATGGGTCTGATGAGGGAAGAGTAGAGGGGCACCATTACATCCTTAGATCTTGATGTGAACCCTTTCGTGATCAGATGGGTCACATAGAAGGATTTTCTAACCACTTTGGCAACATGGTTATCAAAGGAAAGCTGGCTATCTACTTGGGTCCCTAGATCCCTTATTTCTTCTTCAGATTTCAGGGGATTACCTCCTATGTTGTAGTTTGTGGGTACTCTGTTTTTTCCAAAGGGGATTACTACACATTTTGTTGCATTTAGCTTGAGACCACAGCTTTGACATCATGCATCAGTCTCATTTTAGGCCCTTCTGGAGGATCTCCATGTCGGCCGGAGACTCTATTATAGCACCCAGTTTGCAATCGTCCGCAAACTTAGTCAGCCACAGCCCTTTCATGCTTGCCTGTACTTCTGAGAAGTATATGCCAATCAGGAGGGGCCCCAGGACAGAGCCCTGAGGCACACCACTCGTTACTGGTCTAGATTCTGACATAGATCCCTCTACTCTTACTTTATGGGATCTGTCTGAGAGCCAGTTTGTGATCCATCTTGTGACGTAAGGGTTTATGCCCAGGCTAGTGAGCCTATCAATAATACCTGAATGGGGAATTGTGTCAAATGCTTTAGCAAGGTCAAGGTAAGCCGTGTGTACCTTCTTTCCCTTAAATATAGCCTGAGTAACTGTCTCAAAGAAATCTACCAGGTTCAGGAGGCATGATCTTCCCTTGATGAAGCCGAACTGTGTGGGGTCCAGTGACTGGAGGTTCCCAATCTCTCCATTTATGAGTTCCATAATGATTCGCTCCATAGCCTTACAGATCAGACTGGTCAGGCTTATTGGTCGGTAGTTCCCAGAGTCAATTGTGGCCCCACCCTTGTGTAGTGGGACCACTGTTGCCATGCGCCATTCTATGGGCACATATCCTGTGGAGAGGCAGATGTGGGGTTAATTCCTTTTGGAGCTCGCGTATGACACAGCCTGGGATACCATCTGGTCCCATGGAGGCAGTGTTTTTAGCTTTAGATAGAGCCTTGTTAACCAACATATCAGTACTAATTGGACTTACACAATCCCCTGGAATGGTAATAGGCCCTGTAGGTAGTGAGAGGGGGGGAGAAATTTGCACTGAACCTGTCAGTCAAGATGTTGGCAATGTCAGAAGTGTCAGTGTATTTTGTTCCATTTTGTACCAGCTCAGAACAGACCTGTTCTCTGGTTATCTTCTTGATTCACCCACCGCTCCCTCGTAGACCTCCAATTCACCTATTGTACATCCGACCCAGTCTCCCCATGGTGAATTATTACATTACCCGTCACCCCCCCACCCCCATATTCCACAAACAACATTCATCCCTTCTCTAGTTGATGGCCTGAAGCACAGTCAACAGAACACATTGCGTGCACTACATATCTCTGGGACCAATATGGTTGTGAGCTCAACACTAACATTTCAGATCATCCACATGCTGTACTTCATGCACATAGGTACCAGCAAATACTTATCTTTCATGACATGGTAGGTAGACCTGGGTAATACCCATTCATCTATGGGCCATCCTGAAAAGGACGACCTGGACCGCGAATGGGCAGATATTGGTCGAATGCTCTGACCATTGGTAGGGCTGCCACCTTTTCATATGACCTGGATGGGACATTTTCGTGGCACACATCTGAGTTTATAGGCCAACACATTCCCACAGTCATTACAAAGGATAGTACTTTAGTTTCATGCCTACATACAAGCTTTTATTGTTATAGTGGTGTAGTTGCTTATTCTGTTTTGTTTACTTGCTTATTCTGTTTCTTGTAACATATAGGTATTTTATATATGGACATACGTACTGTATGGCACTATTACATAACATATGGGACATAATTATGTCCTACTATCGCAGGACATTTCACATTTATTATAATTTTGGTTTATGGACACACCTGCCTAGAGGGGGACTGTCCCTCACAATGTAGGACAGGTGGTAACCCAAACCATTGGGCTAGGCTTGGCAATTGGCGGCAAGCTAACACAATGCGTTTCACTTCCACTTTGTATAACTAGTGACACTACAATGGAATATGGGCATGGGGTTTTAAATATCTTTGTTCGAGGGACAGGAACTCAATATTCAGCTACATGCCTTTGTGTTTACTTCTTATTGTGGTGTTCGCAATGATGTCTTGTATGCTTTGCATACATTTCTGTATCCATGGACACTGACAGGAGTGATTACTATTAGAGGCAGGCTGTACTAGTCAGCATTTTAGGTTGCGCATATGCAGACGACATGTTCACGCCTCCGTGCAGTGCTTGAACATGCCCCCTGCACTAGTACACATTTCCTATGCACGTGGCCATTATGGCAGCACACCTTCATTAATATGCATGTCGTGCTGCTGCACCATCTCTACGCTGCACGGTTGGCGCAAGGCTAATGCCGTCCTTGCACCGAGCTTCATGAATGGGAGGGTCTTTAAACCCAGTTGATGCCAATAAAGATTAAAGTACCTGAAAAAATATCCTGACATAAATAAAAAGTTACACAGACAAACCATTTAATAATAATGATCAGCTCTTCAGAAGCTATGACCTGAAACACTTGATGTCCTTAAGGGATCATTTGCATATATTCCATGGGCCTCTATAACAGGAGGTTTAAGGTAACCCATACAGAAACACTAACTTGACAGGTTTCTTATTCCAGTTTTTACTGAATAGTTTGTGTGTGTGACTTTTTGCCCTTTGGTTTGATGTTAGTTGTGATATTTTGCAGGCTCCTTAATCTTTATGGATACAAGTAATTATATTATACAGCTCCCTTTTTAAACTTCTTCATTACTTTTACTGTTTCTATCTTCTTTCTTTCACACACTTTGCAATAGGCACTTGTTTATTCTCTTTCTGACTCTCTGTATCAATTATGCTGTCACCACATGGACCTCGAGATAACCTGCTGTCTTGCTGTACTGAGAAATTATTTAGAACATTTTTTCTTTCTATACCCACAATCATCCATATTATGTTTACTACTGACATAGTGTTATCACTGAGACTTAAGTTCACTGAAACTCCCAGTGCATTGTCAGTATCAATAATTCTTTCTTTTACTCCTTACCATTCATCATCAGATAATTCATTTGCATTAAAAATGCCTGTAACTTCTTGATTAGTCAGAGCTTATTTCTGCTATTCAATAAAATTATGTACACAATCAAATCAATAATGTGCATTAATTTCATATTTGTATGTGACTTTATATTCCTGCTTGTAATACCTTTCTTCACACATAACAGTACTGTTTCATGTACTCTTGTACCAAATGCCTTATAACAAACGTGTAGTTGCATAGCGTAAGGCAGTATCCTGTGTCCATTAATTTAGTTATTCATGTTCTTAAGCTGATTATTTTTTAACTTGAGATCATGTTGTACCTCTCAGTCCATATATGGTGAAAGTTCTTTAGTGTCTTCATTTCATGTACAATTTCACATGTATCCAACAGTGATCAGTCTAATATCCTCAGATTCCAGAATGTCACCTAAAATAAAAAAATATATATATATCTATATATATATATATATATATATATATATATATATATATATATATATATATATATATATGTGTGTGTGTGTATATATATATATATATATATATATATATATATATATATATATATATATATAGCAACTTCTACTCATGCTGATTAGTATCCTCACTTTCTAACTTAGTGGGTTAATTGGTGACTTACAGATAGTCTCTGGAAACATCCAACTTGAACTTGGTCCTTCCACTTGATCTCTTACATATATTCCTTCATTATTTGTGACCTTTTTGTAGTATGGCACTGTAATCCTGCCATTGATATATCAGGTTCTTTCTCTTTCCCCCTGTAATGTACTGGGAAGTCTAAAAACCCTGTTTTGGTGTTCAGTGCCAATTTCATTCTTCCTTTCCTCTATGTATCTGATGCTATTGCGATGCGTGGTTGGCAAGTAGTTGCTAATTAAAGGCTACTCTCTGTAAGTGACATAGGCCTTTAATTAATTTATATTCAGACTGGTTGTTGTCTAGTTAACAAACAAGATATATCACCACTAGTGCTATATGGCGGAAGATTTTAATGAAATAGTAAAATGACTGTTTTTTCTAGTTTTTAAACTCTGACGTTATCTTTACCTTAATATTTCACCCTAGTGTTAGTTAGCATTATATTGGATGTTTGGCATTGTTAGTCTATCTTATTTTCCCATTATTCTACAGCTTGCTAATACTAATACAAGTTCCATGTGTTGTTGATTTTGGCAAACACTGGGACTATTCTGAGCAGTGCTCTGGGTGCAATTTATTTCCAACCTCTCTACTGGATTAATTTCTGAATTTGTATATGTTTACATAGATCACTGGGTGTTTATTGCCTGCAGTTTCACTGCTTTTCTTTTCTTTCTATATGAACCTTCTAGTGTATTTATTATGCTAATGTGGAGTCCAGACTTATATGCTGTTGTTTTTCATGTCTAATACATATATATTTTGAGTGAATGCTGATGTTTTGCTTCTAAAACTATGAACGAAGATTGCATTAGCTTATTTTAGTCCAAACTGTGCTATGTTTATTGCATTATTGCTTTTTTACTGACTTGAGTTAAGCTGTTCAGTTGTGTATACAATAAAACTTGTCTAATACAGCATTGTGTTCATAAGCAACTTATGTCTTATGTCACACATGAAAACCTTATCACCCCTACCCAGCATTACTTCAGCCCCCACCACAGCACCACAACTGCTCTCCTCTCCTTTACTAACTATATCTCTCTAGCCAGAGACGATAACAAACCAGTGTCCTGCCTTTTCTTGGATATCATGAAAGCCGTTGACACTGTCTCCCACTCCATCTTTATCTCCAAACTTTCTCAACTCAACCTCTCCCCTTCTACTATCTCTTGGTTTTCTAGTTACCTCACTAACAGACAGCAAGCTATTAAATGGCTGCCTGCTCTTTCTCCCTTCATCCCAATTAAAATGGGAGTTCCACA
This sequence comes from Protopterus annectens, assembly GCF_019279795.1. NCBI lineage: Eukaryota > Metazoa > Chordata > Ceratodontiformes > Protopteridae > Protopterus > Protopterus annectens. The sequence goes on along the minus strand of NC_056727.1, from coordinate 10,563,099 downwards.
AGTCTCAGTACTTAGCTTCAACATTTTTACTAATCAACTCCAGACTGCCTGCCCTCACCCAACCCTTATACAGCATGCAGATGACTCAGATATCATCACAGTTGCTAATAACCCCATTTGACCAGCTTACCTTAACACAAACCTCCTTCAGACTCACTGAAACTTGGTTTACTAACAACCAACTCATCTTAAATCCAATTAAGACAAAACTCCTCTTTTTCCTACCCAAAATCTCTCATAGGTTCATAGGTTCATAGGTTCATACTAGGCTATCTGCCCGAGGGCATTTACAAGCCTAGCCCATAGTTTTGTGGCTTACACCACCCCTTTAGTATGGGGAACTATACCCATTATTTTGCTGTGCCTCTGTTGAGCAGTGACACTGAGGTAATCCCTGGGGTATATCTGCGATCTCCCATCCATTGGTCAAGATTTCTCTTGAACAAGGCCAGCGAGGTGCTCTGCCTCACATATACCGGGATTTTATTCCACAGCATAGGGAGTCTTTGGGTGATGAATCTATCCCTCCAGCACGTCCTATTAATAGCCGTGTCGAGGTTTAAGTCTCCCGCCTTGTGACTCTGACGGATCTAGATTTTTGAGGTGAAGCATATTCATCAAATCTGGGTTTGACATGGCCTTGTATGTTAGGCAAAGGTCACCTCTGAGCAAGCGTAAGCGACTGAATAGAGCTGGAGTTCTTTCAGTCGGGCAGCATAGGACAGATGTTTGAGACCCTTTATCCTTTGGTGAGGAACTTTGTGGCCTCTCCAGCTGCTGCAAGTGTCGGGTCAGATACATTCCGAATGGGGCATTGTACTCAATCATTGGTCTGATGAGTGATGAGTATAGGGAGACTATGACCTCCCTTGATCTAGATGAGAATCCTTCATGATAAGGTGGGCAATGTAGAAGGTCTTCCTAACTACTTTAGCTACATGGGTGTCGAATGACAGACTACTATCAACCTGGGTCCCCAGGTCCCTGATAACTTCTTCTGTGCTCAGTGGATTGCCACCTATTTGGTAGCTAGGGGTAACCTTGTTTTTCCGAAGGGTATGACTATGCATTTTTGGCATTTAACTTTAGGCCATGACTCTGGCACCAGTTATCCGCTTCTGTGAGACCCTTCTGAAGGATATCTGTGTCAGATGTGTTTTCTACTATGGCGCCCAGTTTGCAGTCATCTGCAAACTTTGTCAGCCATAACCCTCCTGTGTTTGCTTGTACTTCGGAAAAGTAGATGCCAAACAAGAGTGGGCCCAGGACTGAGCCCTGTGGTACACCACTTGTGACAGGCTTTGAGTCTGACATGGCGCCAGCAACTCTGACCCTGTGGGTTCTGTCACTCAGCCAGTTTGCAACCCATCTTGTGATGTATGGGTTAACATTTAAGCTGATGAGTTTTTCAATGATACCCGAGTGGGGTATTGTATCAAGGCCTTCGCCAGATCGAGGTAGGCTGTATGGACTGCCTTTCCTCATCAATGGCTTTGGTGACTGTTTCAAAAGTCAACCAAGTTTAGAAGGCATGATCTGCCTTTGACAAAGCCAAACTGGGATGGATCCAAAGTCTGCAAATTTTCTATGTCTTTATTTATGAGGTCCATTATGATCCTCTCCATGGCTTTGCAGATAAGGCTTGTCAAGCTAATGGGCCGGTAATTTCCAGGGTCGGGTGGAGGCACCGCCTTTGTGAAGTGGGACCACAGTTGCAGTGCGCCACTCCCTGGGTAATGTATCCAGAGGTAAGACTATGATTAAACAGCTGTCCTAGCTGTGGGTTTAATTTCGTTGAGTTCGTGGAGCACACAGCCGGGGACACCATCAGGTCCCATGGATGCTGTGTTTTTGCTTTGGAGAGAGCAGTTCTCACTTGGGCGTTGGAGATGTTTGGGGGCTGCAATCGCTGGTATAGATATCTCTCCTTTTTGGGGGTAGGGGAGAAGTTTGCACTGAACCTGTCAGCCAGTATGTTGGCAATGTCTGTAGGATCAGTAATCTTCACATCATTTTGAACTAGTTCTGAGCATATCTGGGAGTTTCCTCCCAGGTTTCTAACATAGCTAAAGAAGGCCTTATGATTGTCTTTTGAGTCTTTAGCTATTTTTCTCTCAAAATTTGCTTTGGATGATTTTATGAGAGCTCTTAGTTTTTTACTTATAGTGATCAAGGGTGTCTTACCTTTAAGGATTTTGCTCTATCTTGTAGTAGCTTCCTCCTTTGTTGTAGAGTTTGTTTATGGCTGGGGTCCACCAGACTGGACGCTTGCCTTTGGTACAAAGAGTCTTTGTTTTGCTTGGGATTGCCTTATCCATGCAGTCCTGCAGGTGCTGGTAGAAGGCATTTGTAAGTGATTCAGCGGCTTGAGTACTGTTTTCTGCCGCTCGGGGCCTTAAAGGAGACCACACTAGTCTTTAGAAGTGTGAAGTCGGCTTTGAGAAGTTCTTTACTGTGGTCTTTTTATTTCAGGTGGGGTGGGATGAGGACCTCCAGCGAGATTAGTTTGTGATCTGATCTCACCAGTGAGGGGTATACTTCCGTGTTGAACATTGTGCTCCCATGTTCGTGATGATGAGATCAAGTATGTTTTCTCCTCTTGTGGGGATGGTGACTAGTTGTTCCATGGCATTTGAGTTTATGAATTCCAGGAACTTTTGGGCTAGGGTGTTTGGGCTTGAGTAGTGTTCCCAGTCTATATTAGGGTAATTGAAGTCACCTAGTACGATGGTGTTTGGTGATACATTTATCCCCTCTAGTGTTTTCAGGAAGGCCATGTGAGGTTCCTGAGTTTGTGAGGGTGGCCTGTAACATGCTACAATTTGTAGAGCAGTCTTGCCTATGGTTAATTGCACCTGGATGGTCTCCGATGCATCGTGTGTTGCCACCAGTCTTGAGGTGTGGGTGTCTTTGATGAATATGGATACCCCACCTCCTTTCTTGGTATTGTCCGGATTTTGGGGCCGGAACGCATGATAAGAGGTAAAACCTGATAGTGCTGGGGTGCTCTCAGGAGCCTTGAACCAGGTTTCTGTCACTGCACAGACATCGATGTTCTCCATACTGAGAAGGGCCTCGAGTGCGTGCATTTTGAGATTTAGACTTCTGGCATTGAGCAGCATTACCCTTAGTTTTTTCCTTTTTGTGTTCTAGGGTGGTAGGTTTAGAATTTGAGCCTTGCCTAAAAAGGCACTATGGGGTGGCAAGAGCCTTTGCCAATATCCGAATCCCAGGGTGACAGGTGCAAGCCGCCCCTCAAGCAGCGTGGCTTGTCCAGCATGTCATCCCAGGCAGACAGACATTGATCCCCTTTGAATGACACCAGAGTTTAAGCCAATTGTTAAAGCTGATCATCTTATCTCTGTATTGTGGCATCATTCTTGGTGAAGGTAGGATACTACTCAAGGTCAGGGTCATACCTGCCTGGGCTACATAATCAGAGAGCTCCTCAATGTCTCTTTTCATGTAGTCCAAGGAGGTACGTCTCAGGTCGCTTACACCAGCGTGACAATGACTGAGTCGTATTTGTACCTGCTGTTGAGAGACCTGAGTGCTTGCGTTATGTGGCGGATTCTAGCGCCCGACAGGCAGCTTACTGTGACCTTCTCCTTACTCAGTCTGGTGAGCGGGACGTCAGTGTGTCTGACTATGGAGTCACCAATGACTAGTGTGTCTGGCATTGTGTTTGGCCTTAAGGGCTGTGACTGTTTGACACTCTGACTGTGAGGTCTATGTGTTGCAGGTGTTGTGTTCTGAGGTGGTGGTTGTTTGGGTGTCTGCTTTGGTGGCCTCTGCTGTTTTGGTAGATTTTTGATCAGAGCCGAGTATGTCTTTGTGTGTTTATGTGTATGATTTGAGGTTGTGATGGTACTATGTGAGACTGGGTCTATAGTGTGTGTGGTAACCTTCTCCTCCTGACTGGTCTTGCCAGTCCTATGTTGAGAGAGCTCAGCCTCCAGTTTGGCCGTATAGTTGCATCTCTCGCATGTATTTGTGTTTTGTGGGAGGAGGAGAGGGTTGTTCAGTGTACATGAGGCAATTGTAACATTGCCTCAATATTCCCAGGTTCACCAGCTGAGCAGGAGAGGACACTAGCAACTGATCCCTCGACATGCTAGAAGGACTAGACAAAAACTTTAAAAGAGATTCCGGGGACGGGTGACCGAGAAATGGGGTTTGCCTTTTGGGGTGCTATCTATAAGAGTGCCGTATCAAGGTAATAAGTACTGTAGGAGCAAGTGCTAGGTTTAACAGATAGAGAAAAGTCTACTTGGAGTCAAGTAGAGATGATCTTTTAGGTATTAGAGAAAGTGCTAGTAACAGGGATGCTTAAAGGTAAGATTGAAAAGAATGCACTCTGCAGTGTGCACTAGAGAAGTTAGATATGAAAGTAGGTAACTTGAGTTTTACCTGTTTAAAAAGTTAAGGTTTAGTGGAGAGTTACTATTTTAAAACAGTAAGATGGACTGAAAGGGGTGGTTACTTTTGTATTTTGGTGCTATGAAATACTGTAGGATGGCCAATAAATTTAAATAATTGAAGGGGTGGGATTTCAAAAGTGATGGTTTTGTGATTACTCACATAAGCCAGTGAAAGTAGAGAGAAATGACATATATGGTCAGATTAACATAAGAGGCGGGCAACTAGAAAGACAGTGGTATTTAACAAGACAACTTAAATGGGTGGGAGGGAGGGAGGGAAAAATTCTGCCTGACTCAGAACAGAGAGAGCTGTGGTCTCTTTTGAAGTTTTAATATGCTGTTAGAACAGAATGCAAGCAAAACACAAGATAAAGAAAACAAACTACAGTATTCAAAATATAGAAAGGCAATACAGAAATACAAAAAATAACAGCAAACTAACCTTTCCTTCACAGCAAAGTGTAGCAGAGTCTGGATGAGCCTTTCTCCATCATCTTAAAACCACTTTCACTATATCATCCCTGAATTACATTATTATCTCAACTGAACCTCACACAAAGCTCCTTGGAGTAATCAGTAATGACCAACTTAAATTTGACATTCATATTCACCACTGTATAAAGAAAACTCACCAAAATCATGGCTTAGTATATAGAAACAAAAAGTTCCTTACCCCCAGCTCCAGAATCTCACTTCCCCATGCTTATCTTCTGACTAACCTCTACTACTGCTTTCAAATCCTTATTAATTTACAGTCCTCTCTACATTCAAACTTAAAACCACATACCACAAAGTTGCCAGATTTACAGCCAACCTACCACCTAAATCTTACCACTGACTCACACCCCATAATCTCGGCTAGTTAGAGTTGCCTAACCAACTACTATACTTTCAACTTCTTACCATCCACTCCATCTTAAACAAGCTCTCCTTATACCCTAGCATTTCCTCCCTTGTCTCCTTCTATAACCCATCTCACTCCCTCAGAAGCTCAGAGCAATGTCTTCTTCAGATTCATAAACCTAAAACATCTTTAGGACATAACCTCTACAGCAACCTTCCTTCTCTTTCATGGAACAACCTGCCTATGGCACTCAGAAAGATTACACATTCTCAGGACTCCAAGACATCTCTTTGTAATTACCTATAAAGTACCTGGAGATGCCTCTGCAATCATCCCACTTGAAATCTTCCTGTTTCCTTCCACCTGTTCCTCTATAACATTATTCTCTATCTATGCTTACTTCCTTTAATCAGATGTCTGTTAACTACGTTTCTCTTTTCCCCAACTAATTTCTCACCCCCATTCTACTGACCCTATCTCCTTTCCCTATTCCACGCCCTTCTCTCTTTCCCCCACACTCTAATCCCACCAAACTAATCACTACAACTGCCTCTCTAGTCCTGCATTAGTAACTCTTCTGCATTTTTCTTCTTTTTTGTTCCTCGTACCTTACTACTAATCATCTCCTACTAAAATTACCAATTCTGCCAAATGACTTCTTATTTTTGTACAACTATGTTCCCCTAGTTGTCCATTTTCTATTATCCTTTCTTGTATGTACATTAATTCTACTGTCGATACCTTACAGAGAATTATTTATCTGCTGGTTATTTTCTTGTTACTTACTTATTACGAAATGTAATTACATTTGTACTGTGAAATTACCAATTGTATATTTTCTATTATGGAGCTTTTCTCCCCGGGCCTCACTGAAAAAGGCCCTAGCACAGTCAGACTATTCCCAGTCAATAAATGTCAAATAAATAAATAATAAATATATATATACATACTGCATGCCCTCTCTGTGTTTGCAGGGGATTCCTTCATGTGCTGTGGTTTCCTCCCACATTCCAAACACATTCAGTAGGTGGGCTGGACACTCTGTATTGGCCATAGGTGTGAGTGTGCATGCGAGTGTGTGGTATGGAAGAACAGCTACATCAGTGCAAGCCACCTGGTGGTGTGATACTTGGCTTGAGATGAGTGACGCCCTGACCTCATGTGCAAAAACTGTGTGTGTGTGTGTGTGTGTGTGTGTGTGTGTCTGTATATATATATATATATCCAAGAACAAAGCCCAACTGGATGTAGCGTGGTAACTCTTCAAAAAATCAGTAAAAAGCGTTTATAAAACAAGCAGCTTAATAACAAAGACGTAACAAATAACGTTAGCGCTATCGAGGTTTCCCTCTTCTTCAGACGTTATACATTCAAAAGCACCTAACCTCAATTTATGTCCCTTTTCAAAATACATCATTTCCTTAGACCTACAGCTGAAACATACATCATTTCCTGTCATCTTGAATAAACCTGTCTGCTAAAAAAAAAAAAAAAAAAAAAAAAAAAACAATGTTACATAACATAAATATGTTATATTAATAATAAGGAAATGATGTATTTTGAAAAGGGACATAAATTGAGGTTAGGTGCTTTTGAATGTATAACGTCTGAAGAAGAGGGAAACCTCGATAGCTTAACGTTATTTGTTACGCTTTTGTTATTAAACGCTGCTTTTTATAAACGCTTTTACTGATTTTTTGAAGAGTTACCACGCTACATCCAGTTGGGCTTTGTTCTTGGATTTATTTGTTTTTTGGACATTTTGGGCAAACGTTTTTTATTTCTTGTCTGCGTGGATGGATGCGGTGGTGGAATCAGGTTCAGCCGTGATAAGGAAAGAGAGACCAGTACTTGGTACCATGGGACCGCTATGTAATGTTTTGCAAGATTTGGTTAATCCACTTTTAACGGATGGTGGTTTCATTGAAACAGAATATCCTGTAGTAGATACCGACACTGAAATTTTAGTAAAACAACTGAAAAAGGACATAGAAAATAACCTGTTTAGATTTAAACGCCTCCAATGTCAGAGGCATCATATGGAGGCAAGCATTCAGTTAAAGATTGTTCCTCGTGGCTTACGGATCTTGAATATGCCGAGTTACGGCAACGTATATCCGGAATTATTGTTACGGTGGCAAAACATTAATCTACAAGCTAGCATGGACTACATGAGGCTGCTTGTGGATTTCTTTAAACCTAAAGAGACTGAATTGCTGGATATCTTAACTCAACAGCAGGACAAGCTAACAGGATTGATGGGAAGTGATTCGACGGATCTATTTTTACAAGAGATAGTCGAACGTGTTAATCGCTATGGCAACAATTTGCTTACACACAAAAGGAAGAAGATTAACAGGGACAAGCGAGATTTTGAATCCAACTGTGTGTTTGTTTGGCCTAGAACTGTACCCCCCAAGGATGTGCCCTCCAAGGTCGTGCCCCGTAAGGATGTCTCATCTGACATCAACAGAGGTGTACATTTACAACCTCGAAGCAACAATGAGACAGCTGTTGTCGATGGAGAAAGGATGGAAGCAGGGAGCTTGGCTGAAGTAAATGGGGCTAGATCACCTTTATTGGTGAATCAGGAAAGTTCCTTGGATAGTGCTGCTGTTAATAATTTCAACTTAGCTCTATTGAGTCCTAAATCAGTGACTTCTGTATATTTCACACCAACTGAACAAAGACCGGTGCCAACAGGACCCGTGGAGACATCTATGATTCGAACGGATACTGTTGTAAGACGTAAGATACACTTGGAAAATTTAAGAGGGCCGCCAACAGGATTTTGGAACAGTTCCGCTCCCCATAAGGAACGGAGGAAACGGTCCATAGACCACGACAACGAGCAAGTGGCCAAACGCCTGGACAACAAAGTGGAGAGGTACAACCAACAGCACAGACACAAATGGAAGCCAAATCATTGATATGGAATATATCTGACTATCGTTTAACTGCAGCAGAGACAACGCTTTTGGAGAAAGGACTTTCTTTCATTCCAACCAAGAAAGCAGGTATAAGCAATTATCTACTTGCAATCAGACTTTTCGTTAGGAATGTTAATTTGAAGCTCATGCACGAAGGATCTACGCATGTCAATGAATGTCCTTTTAAGTGCAAGAGTAACGTTAATCCTAAACTTATGCCGAATTTAGAACTGTTTATAAAAGCTGTAGAGAACGATCTGTATCAAGGTGGCTTATTTGACTCTTTGCAGTTGACTGACAATCTGATTCCACCTTGAGTGATGCTTTGGCTTCACTTAAGAATAATAAGCAAATTATCATTCGACCGGCTGACAAAGGTGGACAGACTGTTATCATGAATAGAACTTATTATACTGACTCTATGCTAAGCATGCTCAGTACAGATGCCTATGAGACCGTCACTTTTGAGATGATTGAGGAAAGTTGTTAAAAATACAAAATATGTTAGATGATTGCCTGTCTCTAGGATTGCTAACAAGACAACTGTATGATTATTTTTCTGTAGATTTTCCAGTATTACCTAGTATGAATGGACTCAAAGTTCATAAAAATGCCTTTTCGCCGTTGTTTAGACCAATTGTGGCTGGAGAGGGTTGGAGTGCCCTACCTTTCAGGATTTATTTAGATACCAAACTTAAACAGGTTTTATCAAAAGTTGATTATGTTCTTAAGGACACAGGTCAATTTCTGACCGATTTGTACAGCTTCACTAGAAATTTGATACAGGTAGATGAGTTAGAATTGGTGACGATGGACGTTAACTCATTATTTACCTGTATACCTAATGAGACCGGTATAAGGATGGTCAGTAAACTGTTAGGGAGATGTTCTCTGAAACTGAGACAGATCTATTGCCATTGTTGTTGGAAACAGTGTTGGAGAACAATTTCTTTTGTTCATGGAACAACCATACAGGCAATCTACAGGAGTTGCCATGGGTACCAGCTGTGCCAACTCATACGCCAATTTGGTGATGGTGGCATGGGAGAAGGAGGTCATCTCTACTTGTTCCAGCATCGTCTTTTATAGACGTTTTGTAGATGACCTCTTTCTCCTATGGGCTGGTACTGTAGAATCATTAGAGGCATTTTTTACCCATGTGAACAATCTAGATTGTTTTGAAGTTCACATTTGAGCACTCTGCATATGAGATCAATTATTTAGATACTACCATTTATAAAGAGTCAGGTAAACTAGGAACTAGGATACACAGGAAGGATTGTTACAGGCCCACTTATTTGGCCACAGACAGTATGCATCATCCAGGAACATTCAACAACATCGTCAAAGGGCAAGTCTTAAGAACATCCAGACTTTGCTCTGATGACAATGTGTTCTATAAAGAATTGCAGAATTTGGAGAATAACTTTACCAGTAGAGGTTATGACAAGTTCCTTTTGAATTCTACTATGAATCAAACCATTCGGTTAAGACAGAGCAGGGGGAGACCCTATTACTCTGTGTCTTACACAGAGAGTACTACTACAGTTAGGCCATCTGTGCCCATGAGGTTACCTGTCGTTTTACCGTATGCCAAAGATGTGCAGGCTGTGCAAAGGGTTCTATTTGATCATTGGAATATTCTAACAGCCGATGATGAAATTCAGAGTATTGTGGGCAATGGTCCTAGATATACCTATAACAATCTTGATAATCTGAAGCAGATTTTATGTTTTCCCAGTTTATGTGGGAATGGTTGGAATAGTGTGTCACCACTAGATCTTGGCACAAGCACTTGTGGTTCATGTGCACAATGCAAGTATGTGGACAGATCAAGGTTCTTTAGGAACCCCAATGACGGTAGGTTATGGGAGATTAGGTGTAGAGCAGATTGCTGTACTAGGAATCTGGTGTATGTGGCTTGTTGCCAAATTTGTTTCGCTTACGTGGAAGACCAATAGGTCTCTACGTGAAAGAATCAGGGACCATTCCTACTGTTTCATGAGATCTGACACATACAGTGCAATTGCTAAGCATAGAATTCAGAATGAGAATCATGACTTTTTGTTTCAAGTGCTACAAGTATTGCCAGTCAGGATCAGGGTGGTAATTTAGTGAATTCCACTGAGTTAGCAGAATCAGTGGATTCTGAGGTTGGCTGCCCACCGTGGACGAGGTCTGAATGACTTCGTACCGCTTAAGCCCAAATTAAAAACTAGGTCTATCAAGAACTAGGCCTATTGTCAATCAGATCGATTCACTCTGATCTTATATTTATTAGTAATTATGCTATTGTCATCATTTTATTTTTATTTTTGTCATGTTTTGTATATTATACTATGTATTTATTAGTGTAAGGTTGTACAGTTTTTATATATGCAATATGTATGAATAGAACATATTTATGTTATGTAACATTGTTTTTTTTTTTTTTTTTTTTTTTTTTTTTAGCAGACAGGTTTATTCAAGATGACAGGAAATGATGTATGTTTCAGCTGTAGGTCTAAGGAAATGATGTATTTTGAAAAGGGACATAAATTGAGGTTAGGTGCTTTTGAATGTATAACGTCTGAAGAAGAGGGAAACCTCGATAGCGCTAACGTTATTTGTTACGTTTTTGTTATTAAACGCTGCTTGTTTTTATAAACGCTTTTTACTGATTTTTTGAAGAGTTACCACGCTACATCCAGTTGGGCTTTGTTCTTGGATTTATTTGTTTTTTGGACATTTTGGGCAAACGTTTTATATATATATATATATATATATATATATATATATATATATATATATGTATATACACACACACACACACACACACACACACACACACACACACACACACACACACACACACACACACACACGTATTCAGAAGTCTAAGAAGTCAAAAATTTTTCCAGGGATCTTTACTGTTTTGTTTTGTAAATAAGCTCACTCAAATGATTTAAAGAAGACATGTGTAAATACATTGATGTAACATTAGTAATGGATTTTACCTGAACAACTGAAAAGTTCGGAGGTGTATCAATATTTCTCCAGATAAGGTACTTTGCCAGCTGCTGATTATCCTTTGCTGAGCTACTTATATCTTTACTCCAGCTCTCTGATGTTGTAAAGGACCAAGTTGTCTTTGTCTCTCTTCTTAAGTACTAGACTTCACTCTCCATGTTGCCACAGCAGAGTATGTCTATGCTGCAGATTGGCTATGTTCCAATGTCCTTCCTTTGTCATCAGTTGGACCCTAATGCATACACTTCTCATCTGTTCCCACAGTTATCATAGGTTCATAGGTTCATAGGTAGGTACTAGCTATCGACCCTAGGGCCCATACAAGCCTAGCCAAAAAATGTACCCTGGCTTTCGCCACCCAAGAAAATTATTTTCCTGTGACCCTGTCGAGCAGAGCCACAGAAGTGATCCCCGGAGTGAATTTCCCATTTCCCATCTAATCATCAATATTTTTCTTGAGGAATGCTAACGAGGAGCTCTGTTTGACATAGATAGGTAGTCTGTTCCAGAGTATGGGAAGTCTCTGGGACAGGAATCTATCTCTCCAGCATGTTCTGTTTATTGTGGTGACAAGGTTAAGATCCCTAGAGCGTGTAGCTTGGAGGGATTGGGATTTCTTTAAATGGAGCATTCCAACAGCTCTGGGTTTGACATAGCTTTGTATGTTAGGCAGAGATTGCCCCTGAGTAGGCGATATCCGATGGAGTAAAGCTGTAGTTTTTTGAGATGATCTGCATAGGGCATCTGTTTGAGGCCAGTAATCCTCTTTGTGAGGTATTTCTGTGGTCTTTCCAGTTGTTGTAGATGTCTTGTGAGGTACATACCAAAAGGGGCGTTGTACTCCATAATGGGTCTAATGAGTGATGAGTAGAGGGGAACAATGACCTCTTTTTTTCTGGATGAGAATCCTTTCCTCAGCATCAGGAACATTCACAATGCCTGTAGTTTTTTTTTTTATTTCAGTAAGTGATAGGGAATCAAAGCTTAACCTTTCCAAATGCTGCTACAAGTTTATCTCTTCAAATATTTGTTTCCAACCAGTCATGGTATTGCACTTTTCAATAATTAAACAAACATAAACTTGAAATCCAAAATATATGGAGAGTTTTAATTATTTTAATACCTTGAATAACAGGCTTTTCTACCTACTCCTGTTCTCATGGCTCAGACTCTGCCACACTACAGGCTTCTACACCTAGGATGTACAAAACAGAAGGAATATCCTCAATACCTTGCACAAATTTCTCTCATCCAGTGCAAATTCTACCTCAGTTCTCCCATGAAAATAGGTCATGGTTAGTGGGGCTAACTTGACCAGCAATAAAAAAATAAATTAGTCAATTAAATAAATAAGCATATGCATTTAATGCAATTTCTTGCTTGTGGTAGCAATACATCCATCTACAATCCCCTTTTCCCGTTATTTACACATAGGGTTAACTTGTCAGATCAACAGTGGCCATCATCTAGAGGCATTGTTCACAAAGTTAGGCCATTACCTCTAAATGTAATGAATGCATCTACCCTCTGAGTTATCTGCTCTAATTATTGCGGGTGTGGTGCATTAAAATCCTTAGAATCACATCTAATTCTATGAAATTCAGTTAATGTACAGGCTTGATTCAGAGCATCACTGCCATTAAAAACTTTCCTTTAGTAAAGAAACTGAATTTACTCTAGATCATTATGACCATTTCAGTATAAAGTGCTCTTTGGAGAACTGCAAGGATGACATTCTCATTATACTCATAAAGTCTAATCTTTGCTGCCAGAGATATAAGGACAGCTTGATAACCTTTATTAGAGGAGAGTCGTAACAAGGGCAAGCCGAAGGGAAGTATTGTCTTGGAATGTCTGGGAAAGGAAAACAGTTTACAAATATCCTAAAATGTGTTTAACATAAAAATAAAATGTGTGAAAGTAAGCAATTTATTCAGTTTCCTGTAACTAAATGCTTTTGTCAGCAAGGTAACATCAGCAGATATATTTCATTTTGTGAATCAAAAGAGTAAAAAAGCATGTTCCATTGTTCTGATGCACTATGCTTTGTAAGTTTCATTTAATACTACAGTATGAATCATGCAAGTCTTTTGGAAATAAAACTTAAGCATAATTAATGAACTTATATTTCATTATATGACACCCCGAGATCAAGACTAGAACCTGATAACAGCATGTTTAAACAAATTCAGGTTCATTAAAGTATTTAACTGTTTTTGTAATATGATCAATATACAAATGTAGCAGACTGAGTGGAAAGAAAGGAACATCTACAAAAAAATCACCAAGAGTTGTGACGATTACTACACGTGTGGCTTGAATACCTAGATCATTTTGTTTTTATTGCTAAGTACATGCAGATTGAACTCTGCACAGTGCTTCGAGGACACTGCTTTCATATTGCTTTTGCTGTTTAATGATCAGTCTGTCAAATGATGAGGTGTGAGCTTAGCAGACAAATAAAGAATTAACAGTTAAGTGCCTAATACCTTACAGTTTCCTGCAGGCAAATCCACAGTTACATCAAGATGTAAGAGGAGATAGGAGAAAGGTAATGAAATTAGGGCGAGAAAGCACTGCATGATAAAATAATTTTACTGCAGGTATCCAAATGATCTGAAATTAATGTGTTTTATTAAAATTAATCTGTCCTAAGAAAATTCTAAAAGCTAGACAAATTAGTGATCTAGGAATGTAGAAAAAATGCAAGATATTTAAGTCATAGCTCACATTATTTGAAAATACATCTGCAAATAAAGCATAAACAATTCAAGTGGTACTTGAACTGCATGTATGCCTATGAATATACTTTTTCTGTGAATTATGCCTGGCAGCCTAATATCATGTTGTGTCATCACCCTAGGATGTGTCTAAATAGAATTGAACTAATTTTAAATGCTTCCTCATTTCTGCAGCTTATCATGAAGACAGGAGTCTCCATTGCTGTTAGCAATCTCTGCCATGCCACATAACCAAGTTAAATTCATTGGCTGCATGGAAGAAAAATGCAGGTAAAATGAGCTTCTCTAGACTCCGCTAAAGTCAAGATAAATGACAGTAGCTGCAGAGTCAAAGCTTATATCAAAGATTACTTAAAGTGTGCTGTAGAAATAATCGTCCATTCTCAGTATTGTACCACTACAGTGTATGTGGTGTTATATGCTGTGCAGCTACAATTAAGAATGCTATTTATATCTATGCAATGCTCTGTAACATTTTGTGAATAAACTGATGAAATGACATTATGATTCTGTTAAGATTTTCTATATTATTCTCTAAACAACGTAGGTTAAATGCCATCTCCCTTTCCAGTTCATTTAGATAAATATGCATATCTATATCTAGATGTACACAGTGGAATAAAATAATACAACAGAGACCAGCAATATATAAGTTAATGAATAGTTACTGAACAGAGGAATAAAAAGTCACTGGTGCAGGCCATTCTGGTATATGCAAGAGAAACTATATGAAGGACGTCTTTGTTAATCCAACAAGAAAGAAAAAAAGCAGTCTCTCACATCAATTTTAACAGAGAGACAAACATACTTTCAGGCACTTTCCTTTTTTAATGATTCCTAATGGAAGATACCCGTGCTTTTCAAATTGTTTGGAAAATATATTCTTCTTTTCTACAGCCCACTCCAAAGAACAGTTGTTTCTCACACAATCTTCCCAGCATCAACAGGCCATTTTCTCTGATTAAGAGAGCCATAGTCCTTCTCTTACATTCCATTTTAATGGAATAGATGCTCATCAAAAGCAATTCTCATGGGAAGCAACTCTAGTTTAAAGAAAAATATGTGTCTGTCCGAAAAAGAAACTATATTATTTACACTGTTTAAAAGAACAGTATGTTTACATCAGCATTATTTAGATTATGCAACTTTTGTTTTATGACATTTGACTCATTATTGGGTAAAAACTGCTAGGTTTTTTAAAATATCTATATCTGAGTCTAAATTTAAATTTGTATATATCTATACTTATACTTGTATCTCTATCTGGATCCCTATATGTTCAATTTTTCAAAACTTTGAAATTCATATGATTAACACCATATAATCAAAGTTTTGAAACATCAAACATTTTGAATGGGGATCGCAGTACAGGGCAGATCAGGAATTTACCATTTTTGTCACAGTAGTGTGATCTCAGAGTTGGTATATTTAATTAACAGAGAGTGTGGGGGCTACCCCATGTGGAGGGTACAGGGGGGCTTGCCCCCTGGCAAAAACATAAAAATGAGTTTTTCTTTTTCTTTTTTTTTTCTTTTATCTTCGATGTTTCAGAACTTCAATCATATGGTCTCGATCATACGAATTTTGAAGTTTTGAAACTTTGATCCTATGATAAGGATCCCTATATTTATATCTATATCCATATCTATATCCACATCTATATCTATATCTATCACACCACATATAGTATTTGGCTACAAAGGCATTCAACACCTACCCCAGTCAGGCACAACCCCCCACATAGTATGGTTATATGTTGTCTTCTGGAAAGCGTTATTCAATGCACTTGTAAGTATCCATCTGTATGCTTTAAAATGTTTACAATATGTGGGGGGCTATGCTCCCCACACCCCCAGTGTGGGGGGCTGTGACTCCCACACCCTTCTTACTTTACATGCTAACTCCAGGATTGCACTACAGTGAGGAAAAGGCCATATATAACTTTCAACAAAATGAGTTTCAGTGAAATTAGTTTTCAGTGAAGTGAGCTTTCAGTGAATTGGTCGCAGGAAACTGACTTTCAGTGAATTGAGTTTTCAACTAAATGAAGTAGACTCATATATATATATATATATATATATATATATATATATATATATAAAATCAAGTCCATGTTGCTGTGTATTTCACACTAGGCTTAGAAACTCGTCTATATCATGTGACATAAAATTGGGAATCAGGTTTAGCAACTGGAACAGTGTCTGCAAAATGGTTGACTTATGGAATGTTTTAATTACTTTCTGGAACAGAATCAGACTTTTGAACACATACTGGTCTAGAAACAATGTCTGACTCAGTCTTTGCTTTAGAATCTGCATCACAGATGCAGTGTTGTGATTGCAATGGTGATGATTCTGGTATTGGAAGAAGATGCCCACAATTCATCCTATATTGCACACCCTCTTAGCTTACCCAGTAAGATCTCTGCTCAGCACAGATGCCTGTTATCTGTCTTATTTGATCAAAACCTTTAATTGTCTGAACTTGTACTGTCTCTCCTTCCTTCAACAAATTAAATAATCTGCACAATCTGTCATAACTAGATTTTAAGATATTACACTTCTTCAACAATTGAGCCTTGATGGTTTTATTGTTCTTTGAATTAGGCTTTGACAAACTTGATGAAATAGGTAGTGTAGTTCTAGTTTGTCTGGAAAGTAGTCTTTGAGCAGGTGAGCCAAGAATATTGTCACAAGGTATGTTTCTCAGATTAAGTAAATTCAAGAATACATCAGTATTGTCATGCGTTGACTTTTCAAGTAATTGCTTTACACTCTGTACTGCTCGTTCAGCTAGACCATTGGACTGAGGATATTCAGGAATACTAGTGACATGTACAAAGTGCCATTCTCTAGCAAATTTCTGAAACAACTGGGTAGTAAATTGAGTATCATTGTCAGAATAAAGTTTGTGTGGACTACCATGAACTGAAAAATAACATTTTAGCTTAGTGATAACAGCTGTTGAGGTTAAGTTTGGTAGCACATCAATCTCAAACCAGTTCGAGTAAGAGTCAACCAAAACCAGATAGTATTGATTATTCCATTCAAAGATATCAATTGCTAAAGTAGATCAAGGTAGTTCAGGTACTGGATTTAGCTGAAGCAGTTCTCTTTGCAAATGTGCTCTGGTGTTATAGACCAAGGTAGTTCAGGTATTGGATTTAGCTGAAGCAGTTCTCTTTGCAAATGTGCTCTGGTGTTATTACATACTGAACAAGAAGAAAGAAATCTATCAATGTCTTTTGACTTTTGATAATGAAGGACAAAATACTAGCTCTCTCGCCCTTCTCTTAGTGGATAATAAACCTGGGTGACCACAATGCAAACTCTGAATATAGTCATGCTGTAAAAAAGCAGGAACAACAGTTTTAGGATCTTTGAAAATAATCTTCCATCAACAATTCATCTCTGTAAAGAAAATACGCTTGCATCTCAGGTGATGCATTAGATTGCTTTGACGGCCATCCAACATTGATGTAATAATTATGCTTTTGTTTAATTTGGTCAGTCATAGCATGATCTCTCAACTCATCCAGTCTAGTGGTGGAAAGACTGCGCACTGACATGACATCAGTGTCAAAAGTTTCAGCATCAAGCTGTTCTGTTGTACTTCTAGGCAATCTTGATAAATTTATCAGCCAGATAGAGCAAATTGCCTTTAGTGTAAATCATTTTGAAATTGTACTTTTGCAATTTAAGTATCATTCTTTGTACTCTCACTTGAGTGGAATGCATATGCTTCTTTAGAATAGTAACTAGAGGCTGATGATCAGTTTCAGTTTGAATAGCTTGACTATAAATATAATTATAAAACGTGGAACATGCAAAAGCTATTGCTAAAAGCTCTTTCTCAAGTTGAGTATAATGCATCTCGGTTTCAGTAAGTGTCCTAGATGCATCGGCTACTGGTCTGCCCTCTTGAAGAATAACTGCATCAAGACCAAAATTAGAAGCATCACAGGATAGGACAACTGGTTTATTCACATTATAGTACCTTAACATAGGAGTGTTGGCAATCTTCAGCATAAGGTCATCAAACGCCTTCTGATGATGTAGCCATGACCATACAACATATTTGAATGTTAGCTCTCACAAAGGTGCTGTCAATTCACTGAACTCTCATATAAACTTGCCCAAATAAGAATGTATTTAAAATGTGAGGTCTGAAACACAGCCAGGTTATTAAAACTTTTTATTAGACAGAGAAATATGTTGGTAAGCACTTTTGCGAGTCACACCCGTTTCTTCAGACCATTAAAGAACTAGCAAAAACCTAATGGACATTTAAAAACTCATCCAGCAGTCATATGCTGACATCAACATTCTAACATTTTAGCATCCCCAGCCTTAAAGAGACATTCTATCATTTACATCATCCAAAATGGATAAGGCATAAGATGAAATAGAAAAGCATTTCCTTACACTTTGATTGAATCAGACAAGTACAATATTAAAGATATTATTCAAAAACATAAAAAATGTGTCTTGATAAATACCAAAAACATAATATATATATAAAAACATATTCTAATATGTCCATGTGAAAGAACACATATTTATGTGCATAATATACATTACTAGCTATCCGTATGCATGACACCAAGGTATCTCTGAGTGGGACAATAAATAACTTAAAAATCTAACTTTTCCCTATAAAAATGTGAATAGGGTTTGCTGATCAACTCATGTTAGCATAAAAATTGTTCTGAATATAAATACTAAAACCCCTTTATTCTAATAGCTGACTAATTTATTTAAATAATGGGTGTATCTTCAAAATTGGTTTTAATGGAGCATATGCATTCAGCTCCATAGCACTGTCTGCTCATAATCTTATGATTCATTTTGTCTCGTTTACTTCAGTGTGGGTTCTTAAATCACCCTTTCATTCATTTGCCCTTACTTGTTCAATTACCATGAACTTAAATTAATATTCCTGACTGGTATTGACAACATGTTTAGCCAAAGCATTAGTCACATTTTTATTACTAATGCTATATAAATGTTCTTTTATACGGTATCTTAACCGTCTATTTTTTTTCCACATAGAATGAATGGCAGACAGTGCATTGGGCCAAATAAACAATATTGGTGCTATTACAATTAGCACTAACACTAAAATTAAACTCTCTCTGTGTGACAGGATGAACAAGTCTGCCACTATCAATATACTGACAATAATTACATACTGTACAAGGTTTTGTGTTCCTAGAACCATTGTAAGGCACACCCCCAATGTTTTGGGTACCCCTATACCCACATAATATTCTTTTTACAGATTTTTTAATTTATACCTACATCTAGGGCGCTTCCCATCTATATTCTTTATCTTTTTGTCAGTAGTTAATATGTTCCAGTGTTTGTTAATGATATCGCTAATATAATTAATATCACTACTATAGAACATAGAATATCTCATATTGTCATACTTAGCTTTCTGTATCACCTGTTGTTTACTAGTTTTAGAGAAATATGGCCGAGCATTATTCTTCTTTAATCGACGTACATTTTCGCAAGTTGATTTCACATGATCAGGACACTATCCTCTCTCTATAAACTGAGTATTCAAACATTCTATCTCATTTTTAAAACCCTTTTCAGTAACATTGAGTCTAGAGGCTCTTATACTTTGTCCTTTAATAATACTAAAAAACACATATGGAGGGTGCATACTACTTCTTCAGGAACATCAATTTAAGTTCATGGTAATTGAGCAAGTAAGGGTAAATGGATGAAAGAGTGATTTAAGAACCCACACTGAAGTAAATGAGATGAAATGGATCATAAGATTATGAGCAGACAGTGCTATGGGGCTGAATGGATATGTTCCATTAAAACCAATTTTGAAGATGAAACCACCATTTAAATAAATTAAACAGCTATTAGAACAAAGAAGTTCTAATATTTATATTCAGAACAGTTTTTATGCTAACATGAGTTGATCAGCACACCCTATTCACATTTTTATATGAAAAAGTTAGATTTTTAGGTTATTTATTGTCCCACTCATAGATATTTTGGTGTCATGCATATGGATAGCTAGTAATGTATATTGCACACATAAATATGTGTTCTTTTACATGGATTTATATTAGAATATATTTTTATGTATATTATGTTTTCAGTATTTATTTAGACACATTTTTAATGTTTTTGAATAATATCTTTAATATTATGTTTGATTCATTCAAAGTGTAAGGAAATGTTTTTTTATTTCATCTTATGCCTTATCCGTTTTGGTTGATATAAATGGTAGGATGTATCTTTAATCCTGGGGATGCTAAAATGTTAGAATGTTGATGTTCTTATATGATTGGTGGATGAGTTTTTAAATGTTCATTAGGTTTTCGCTAGTTCTTTAATGGTCTAAAGAAGTGATCATGACTCGCAAAAGCACATATATTTTTGTGTCTAATAACAAGTTTTAATAACCTGGCCGTGTTTCTGACCTCACATTTTAAATACATTATTATTTTATGCTCAAGAGCTTGCAGTCCATGTATCTTCATTGCTGGTGTTACTTTTATCGCTAAACTTGCCCAAATAGTTGACCATGCCCGGAAAATGCTATAAGACTTTCATATTATCTAGTGCTGACATCTCTAAAATAGCTGTTTGTTTGGTTAGGTCAGGTCTCAAGCCTGTACTTGTAAACAAATGTCCTATCTAGATTACTTCTGGAAGTCTGAATTTGCACTTCAGATGATTAAGCTTCAAATTTACTTCATGTGCTCTGTCTAGAACTTTCTTGAGGTTTCTGTCATGGTCTATTTTGCTACTGCCGCTGACTAATACATCGTCTACTATTATGGCACAAGGATAACCCAAAAAACATTTGTTCCAGTGTATGCTAAAAGACTTCACTTGCAGAATTTATTCCAAATGGTGTCCTTAAGAATCTGTCTGTTCCAAACGGGGTACCAAAAGTATTTAAAATGAGGATCTGCTATCATGCTTCACTTGCCAAAATGAACTCTTTGTTTCCAAAACAGAAAATACAGTGGCATTTGTTATTAGAGCTGCAACTTCCTCAACTGTGTGCATTGGATGATATGGCCTCTTTAATGCTTTGTTCAAATCTCTAGGGTCTATGCATATTCTGATTTCATCTGAGCCTTTCTTATGAGAGGCTACCATGGATGATACCTATTCAGTTGGTTCTGTGAGTGGACAAATCACACCTTGGTGCACCATCTTATCCAACTGAGCTTTGACTTTATCTTGCATTGCTATTGGAACTTTTCTTGCAGGTGTGACCACCGAAGTGATCCCGGGATCTTATTTCATGGAATCCACAACTGGAACTTTGCCCAACTTATCATCGGAAAACATCAGCATAACCTGAGAAAACGGCTTCTGAAAAACTTGAACTTGAAATTGCACTCACATTTTATTATTTATTTATTTCACATATGTTAACCAGGTTAGTCCAACTGAGTTTGCAAATAAATCCATTTTCAGGTAAGACCTGAGGGGAAAAGCCCTAGCAAATATAAAGTGGCAATACACAAATTTTAAATAACAATCACAATACAAAATAATTGTAAAAAAGAAAAGGTTATTAACTACTTGCATTGCACTGATAGTAAGCAACCCATTTTCAGTGGAGGATCAAAGGGAAAGAGCCCCAGCAAACATAAGCAAAAATAAACATACAGGACAAAAACTATTAAAAATAACACTGCAAATACAAAATTCATTATAAAGAGGAAAACAAAAGAAAAAATTATGAGCATTAAGGGTTGCAATGATAGCAGTCATTTAAATTTACTACATATAAGAGTTAAAACAAAAGGATAATTGTTCAAAAGAAAGAAAATGTACAGGCATTGATAGGAAGTGGGGGGAAAAGATAAATAGTGTGGAGAATGGGAGGGGGGATAGAAAGGTGAGGGATATAGTAGTAGATCTGAGGGTTTAGGAGATTAGTTTAAGCAGAAGTTACTAACAGAGAAAGAAAGTTAGGAGATCATCACATGATTAAATTCTTTAGCAAATGAAAGCAGATTCATTCTCAAACTATCATTGAGACCTAGTAAAGACTGCACTGGTTGTCAGACTACATAGAATAATAAGCTGTAACAGTACTCAACCAAATAACATAAAAGCATTACTGAACCTTTGGTTTGAATTTCTTCATCTCCATATGCAACAAGTCTTGCATTGCTGGTTATATTGAGTGGTTCATTGGTTCTCACTTTTGCAAATGTGTCAGCTGATATAACATTGCACTTTGATCCAGTGTCTACTTTGAGCTCTGTGGATTTCCCATTGATCCAAACTGTACAAAACACTTCACTCCATGTTAACAGGTTTACTGCATAAACTCTTTCTCCTAGTACTCATACACCATCCACATATAAAGCTGACTGTTTTGGCTATACTTGATCAACTTGCTTTATTGTGTGACCTTTCCTTACAAAGGTGTGAGGTTTACTTGATTTGCAAAGCTTTTGAAAGTGGTTCCATTTCTTACACTTACAGCATTGCTGACTATATGCTAAACATTTCTCTTTCAGACTCATGGTTTGCACCACAATTTCGACAGTTAACAATAAAGCTAGACTTGGGTCTTGCTGACTCACTTTTGTATGGCACTGAGCTGGTGGTGGAGCTTGCACTTTTCTTGGAACTCTCTGAAAACCCTGTGGCTGCCCTTTGCTTAGGCCTGTTTATGCTTGCCATAGGTTCATTGGTTCATAGATGCGCACTACGCTAATGGCCCTGGAGCCTTTACAAGCCTAGCCCATAGGATTACCCTGGCATCATGCCACCCGACCTTAGTTCATAGTGCCTGGAGTAATCCCCTGGGTGAATTTTCTATTTCCCATCCACTCATCAACATTTCTCTTGAAGAGGGCCAGTGAGGTGCTCTGCTTGACATGTATGGGGAGTCAATTCCATAGCATGGACAGTCTCTGGCTTATGAACCTGTCCCTCCAGCATGTTCTGTTGATTGTGGTAATGAGGTTGAGGTCTCTGGAGGGTGTGGTTTTGAGGGATTGGGATTTCTTTAGATGTAGTATTTCTAACAAACCTGGGTCAGACATGGCTTTGTAAGTCAAGCAGAGATCACCTCTAAGTAGGCAATATGAGACAGAGAATAGTTGGAGTTTTTTTAGTTTGTCCATTTAAGACAAGTGCTTAAGGCCTACAATACTCTTTGTGAGGTACTTTTGCAGCCTCTCCAGTTGTTGCAGGTGTCTAGTGAGGTACATGCCAAATGGGGCATTGTACTCAATGATTGGCCTAATGAGGGAAGAGTAGAGGGAGACAATGATCTCTTTCTTCCTGGATGCAAAATCCTTAGTATTGAGATGTGCCACTTACAAGGACTTTCTGACTACAGTGGCAATGTGGTGGTCAAAAGAGAGGTTGCTGTCAACCTGTGTTCCCAGATCTCTTATAATGCCTTCTGTGTTCAGTGGACTACCATCGATGTGGTAATTCAAGAGAACTGGGTTTTTCCAAAGGGGGATGATGACATATTTTTTGGCATTGAGCTTAAGGCCATGGTTCTGACACTAGTCATTGGTCTCAGTAAGGACTTTCTGTAGGATGTCAGCATCACTTGGGGAGTTAATAATAGCTTCCAACTTGCAATTGTCTGGGAAATTTGTCAGCCAGAGTCCCTTCGTGTTAGCCTGGACTTAGGAGAAATAGATAACAAACAGGAGAGGACCCAGGACTGGAGCTGGTGGGCCTCCACTCGTGACTGGTTGGCAGTCTGACTTGGAGTCAGCTACTTTCACACTGTGGGTTCTATCTGTGAGCCAGTTTGCAACCCACCTAGTGATGTAGGGGTTGATGCCCAGCTTAGTGAGTTTTTCTATGATTCCTGAGTGGGGAATGATATCAAAGGCCTTGGCCAGATCAAGGTAGGCTGTATGAACCACCTTGCCTTCATCCACAGATCTGGTGACTGACTCAAAGAAGTCAACCAAGTTGAGAAGGCATGATCTACACTTCACAAATCCAAACTGTGTGGAATCCAGAGTTTGGAGATTCCTTATATCCTTGTTTATTAGGTCCATGATGATGCGTTCCATATCTTTGCATATCAGACTCGTCGGGCTAATGGGGCAATAGTTCCCAGGGTCTGTAGTTGCTCCTCCTTTGTGGAGAGGGATGACTGTATCAGTGCACCATTTGATAGAGACAAAGCCTAAGGTGAGGCTGTGATTGAACAGGGCACACAGGTGAGGTGCCAGTTCACTCTGTAGTTCATGTAGAACACAGCCAGGAATAGTTTCAGGTCCCATATAAGCTGTATTCTTGGCCTTGGACAGTGCTGTTTTAACCTGTGCATCAGTAATACTGGGTGCCTGGCAATCTACTGATATTGTGGTTGGTCCTTTGGGAGGGTAAAGTTGGCACTGAATCTGTCTGCCAGTATATTGGCAATATCTGTTGGCTTGGTATAAGAGGTACCATTGTGCAGTAGTATATAGCAAATCTGGGTATTGCCATGCAGATTCTTTACATAACTATAGAAGGCCTTGTGGTTGTCATTACTATCTGCTGCAATATTGTTTTCATAGCTAGCTTTAGAGGATTTGATGAGGCTGGAAAGGGAGTTTTTTCCAGTCTTGGGACTTCACATTATTCTGCATCAGTTTCCTCTTTCTGTTGTAGAGTTTGTTTATGGCTGGGGACCACCAGATTGGCTTCCTTTTTTTTAAATAGAGCATCTTGGTTCTATTGGGTATGGTGAGATCCATGCATTTGTGTACGTGTTTGTACAGTGCATTTGTGTATGATTCAGTGGTCATACAACTATTTGCTAGGGTGCTGTGAAGTTAGCCACCTCTGTTTTCAGGAGCCCAAAGTTAGCTTTGGAGAAGTTTTTCATGGTGATTACCTTTGTGTGGGGGTGGGAGGCATGTGGATTTCCAAGGTGATTAGTTTGTGGTCGGATCTAACCAGGGAGGAGTTGACTATTGGTGTAGAGCAACAATTGCCCATGTTAGTAATGACTAGGTCAAGGATGTTGCTATCTCTAGTGGGGATAAGAACAAGCTGGTCCAGGGCATTGTTGTTAATGAATTCCATGAAGCGTTGGGCAGGTGTATTGGTACATGAGTAGTTTTCCCAGTTATTGGAAGGGTAGTCGAAGTTGCCCAGTATGAGGGTGTTAGTTTGGACCCTAATATTTTCCAGGGTGCTTAGGAATGTAGAGTGCGAGTCTTGGGACATGGTTGGGGACTGATAGCAGACTATGACCTGATTTGCTGTCTTACCCAATGTTAGCAGCACCTGAAGTATCTCAGATGCATTATGTTGGGCTACCAGTCTGGTGGTGTGCACATCCTTTATGAATATGGAAACACCACCACCTTTGGAGCTTCGGTCCAAATTTTGGGGCCAAAAGGTGTGGAATGAGTTATAGCCTGGTAGTGGAGGGGTGCTTTCTGCTGGCTTGAACGAGGTCTCTGTTACAGCACAAATGTCGATGTTCTCCACGTGTTGCATACTATCTATATTTGTTCTGGAGTTTACTGAAACCATGCTTTTGTCACTTGT